>NC_079902.1:7853807-7933665 GCF_024868665.1 Triplophysa rosa
CGGCCAGTGTTGTGGCATGAGGGACACAACGTCTCGTTCCCTCCATCAGGGAACCGAGGTTACATCCGTAACCGAGACGTTCCCTTTCTGTCGGTCTCTCGACGTTGTGTCGAACCGACAGAATGGGGTTCCTATGGAAAACGCCACAGCACTGAGCCGCGTCACAATCTCTGCGGAGCGACGTTGACTGGCCTGGGCGAGTCAGACGAACACGCTAGCGCGAGATATGACCTTCCAGTGGAGAGGAAGGGGGACCCAGAGCTTTCCACAAAAAGTTGGGAAGCCCCCTAACGCCGGCCGTCACGGACGGAGGCCTGATTCTCTAAATGGCGAGAAGCCGCCCGGCACCGTACGGGCCACTGGGTAAGCATCATTCCCCCCTGGGGGAAAAACGCTGCAGAGGCCACTACCTACCGTAGGGAGGAATAGTGGAGACACCACATGGTCTCACCATCAGGGGAGAACTCATGGGAAAACGTGCGGACTGAAGGAGTTAACCGCAAGGTGGGAGTCCACCTGGGGAGGTCATGGGTTGCCAAGGTGGGAACCAACATGAGGATACATCAGACGGAACAGCCCACGGAGGGGGGGTTACCACGTCTGGAGCACTAGGTCCGGTTAGAGCTATGTGGAATAACTCAACTGTTCCCCGGCCTAAGGGGGCAGGGCTGCTCTGCCCAGCCTGTCCCCTGGAAGGGTGCTTAGTGATGGATGGAATGCCTATTCTTTACCCGAGGGGAAAGAAGTGAGGCTGGATCGCCACTGCTCCCCCCGAAGGGGGAAGGGCTTCCGCAGGCGTACGCCCAACGGCTGCCGGTCCTACCTGTTGCCCTGCAGGACGCGGGCTGACCCCACCCCAGCGGTCGGGGGAGGATGCTTAGGCTCCTCAGACCAAAGGTGAATGAATGAGCACGCCGGCTTCCCTCTTATACCCGGACATCCGGGGAGGAGCCCGGCATGCAAATTTCATTCGCCAATTTTCATTGGCCTTTTCAATATACTCAGAAGATGATAGGTTCTCAAGACAACCCCATTCTGTCGGTTCGACACAACGTCTCGTTCCTTCCATCAGGGAACCGAGGTTACATCCGTAACCGAGACGTTTTCTTTTATCAGGGAAAGTTCAAAAACGGCGTAAGCAAAAACCACTCGGCAGAGGTAGTTTTTTGCTCTTTTCCCCCGGTTTTGCATTGCATGTAAATGCCTTCACCAGTTTTCTCTCAGTTTTGTTTGTGCGCATGTCTGACAGTGTAATAGTAAATGTTTCAAACGAATGTAACAATAAATTAACACATTAAAGTTTGCCCTCGAATCGTGCAGTTAATGTAGAAATGGAAAAATGAAAAGCTATTGTGGCATTTGCAGGTAGGCTACAGTGGACATAAGATATAAAATACAGCTTCTGACCAATTTCCCTCAGCATTTTTAATCATGGCCATAGCCAGCTATGAGTTCCAGACCTCTGTAATTTTTCATATAAAAAAAAATGTGAAGCTCTGAATGAATAATCAGCAGGTTAAAACTCTTCTGAGTGTATATAATTATATATAATATAATGCGTATATAATTCAGTCTATACAGTTTACAAAGTTGTTTAATGTCTGTGGTGTAAAAGATGGATTAATTTCACTTGAGGGAGGCTGGTGGCGTTATCCGATTCACGTAATGACACACTTTAGGAAGTTAATATAGTGGGGAGTTGCGTATGGGAACATTTTCATTCAACATTTTCATTTTCATTCATTTCGACGCATTCTTTCACAGCATGCTACTGTCAACTTTAGTAAAATAAAATCATTTCCCCAAAACAAAATTGTTGACAGTGAAAATGCAGGGTGGCTAGTGTAATGGAGACCAGCAAGAGAGAGCTGTGCAAGTAAATCTAACTCCCCAACTTTAAGGGCGTACTGCCATTTAGCCCGGTTGCTCTCAACTGTGCCCAAGCGCGATTTTCGCTCACATTACATGTGTACCATGAGCCCAACAGCACCGTGCTCTGGCCCACCTCTTCCAAGCGAGCCAGGGACCGCTAAAGGAACCATGCCCAGGCGCGTTACGGAGCGATCACAGTAGTCAAATGAACCGGTGAGTTGGGGGTCAAACGTGCTCGGGCACAGTTCAGATTTCCTAGTGAGAGTACACCCTAAGGACTGCTCAAGCGGATAAGCATGGATAGATGAGTTCGACACATGCGCAGTATGTTACAGAGTGGACTCGGCCAATTCAACATTGTTGTACGTGTTTCGTCCGTGCGTCTTAAAAATTGGGCTGCACGCGGACAGGGTTCGTGGACAACTGCGGACCCTCCTGATTACGAAAATTATGTCATGCGGGTGGCGCACAGACGGCTGGACAATAATCTCCTCTTAAGCCTCCTCGTTAGAGTGCTCGTCTCCCATACTGGACCGATGCTGGTTCGAGACCTGCTCGAGTAGGACCACTTAGTCATTTTGGAAAACCACTAGCCACAGTATCAAGCCCTGTTTATAGGTATAAGTTTCATTGTCAGACTCATTGTAGGTCCTGTGCAGTGAAATTTTAGGATGCGCACAAAAGCTTAAAATCTACAAAGTTGGCAAACATCCACTCAGGAAGTAGCAGCATTATATCTACATCATCTTAAGAAACGGGTAGATCATATACTGTAAGTATGTTTGTCTTTTAGACTGTAATTTCAGAATAAGCGCAAGTCTCTCTCTATCTCCCGATGAGTTCGGAGTGCGTGTGAAGGGAGTGGCGTGTAAATAATTGTTTTAGTAACAAAGTTCGGGACGAGCCGGAGCATATAATTAAGTCCGGCTGGTTCGCTATCAGCAATCATGGCACCTACCCTATCAACTTAAGCGAGTGAGCATATATAGACAAGACGAATATCTGTGCCATCTCTCAGTCTATCAGCATGGCAGAGACACCAACTTCCATTTTCGAAGACAGCCCCAACACCCAAGATTCTCCAGAGCAGGCGGGCGTTTCGCAATGTTCCAAACCCGGCCTGGATATAACAACCCAGCCCGCGGCTCAGCTGCACCACTCTACTTCCCATGCCACGAAGCGCAAGTACTCTCCTTCGCCTAGCCCAGCCGGGCATCCTACCCCTTCACCAGCGTCATCGTACGCTTCGGCGCTCCCAACCATCCCGGCCATTGAGAAGTGGACAGTCCTGAGCTTACGACAAGCCCTCTCAGACCAGTACATCCAATTCAGCCGGTGTGTAAACAAGGCCGAATTGTATGGCCTCTACACAGCGCTGCATTCCGGAGCCCTGCTTCAGAGATCATCCGCACAGCCGAAAGCAGCTGACCAGCCGGTCAAAACATCAGGATTTGCTCAGGCCCGTTCCAGGCTAACTTCTGCAATGGCATGCCGAGGCTCTCCTCTTTCAGGCCGCCGCCGCAGGCCTTCGGCAAGTCTGGACCGTGCCCCAGATGAGCAAGCTATGAGAGCCCTTCCAGCTTCCTTCTCCCGCAGCATCCCAGTTCTCAGCTCCCGTTGGCATCACACCAATCAACAACACTGTCAGCCGCTACGAAAACGTTATAATGCTTCCGCCAGCGGACCCACTCCATTTCCCTTCACATCCATTCCCTACCACTAGCTCTTGGCCACGGACTCGGGTTTCTCACTTCCCCCTCAAGCCCCTGGTCTATCTCACTTTCCCCCGGCGCAAGCCGCAAATGCCGAAGCTAGTGTGATTTGCATGGTTTTGCCTGATAGGAAGTTTCTTACGGGGGAGCGCACTTTTACACGTACCACAAAAGGTTTTCGGCTAAATGTGCGATCCGGGTGGCTCAGTGGAACCAGTGCCCTTACTAGGCGGCATTGGACACTGAGCTACATAATCGGATTTTCTTAGGTTGCCAAAATATCTCCTGCGCGGTCTGCCGCTCGGTAGCCCACAGCACCATCGCTTGCCCATTGGTTACCCCCTCTATTCCCCCATCCCGTCCTCACCTCCCATTGTCTCCACCGCAGCGTCATTAGTCCCCTCTCCCACAGCATCATCTGCCCTAACCTGCAGTCTGCGCTCGCTGAACCTGAAACCATAGATAATAAAAATTACTCATAAAAAAGGAGATCAACAACCAAGTTTGGATAGGACCATTTGCCGCCCCCCATTCACCATTTTCCATATCAGCCCCATCGGTGTGGCCACAAGGAAATTCTCGGGGAAAAAACGTTAAATTTTTCGATCTCCCCACGGCTCTCCTTTTCCAAGTATCAACAGTCTCATTCCACTCGAGGAGTTTTCCTTACATTACCACGACATCTATCAAGCCATCAACCTGATAAAAAATGCCGGTCGCGGCGCCTGGCTGGCAAAAGTTGACTGGCAAAAGTTGATATCACCTCCGCCTTCAAAGTCATGCCCATACACCCAGACTTTTGGTATTTATTCTGCATTCGCTGGCGTGAAAATGTTAATTTTTACGCCCTCCTCATGTTCGGATGCAGAAGCAGCCCAAAAATATTCAATATGTTGTCAGAGGCAATTTGTTGGATTCTCCTAAACAACCGTGCAATTCCCTACCTCATTCACCTTCTAGACGATTTTCTAATCATCTTGCCTCCCGACTCCGTCCCAGCCGTGCATCTCACGAGAATCCAAGAAGTTTTCAAGAAGCTCAGCGTCCCTCTCGCTCGGGAAAAAACTTCAGATCCTAGTACGTCCATTGAATTTCTTGGCGTTAAGCTTAACTCGCAAAATTTTCAGGCTTCCTTGCCTAAGGTAAAGATCGAGAGGATAATCTTGGTCGCTTCTGCTCTAATAGACACCCCTCACTGTTCCAAACGCGAGCTATTATCTATTCTCAGACACTTGAATTTCGCGATGCGCATCATACCGCAAGGCCACCCGTTCGTTTCACATCTCCTCTCCCTCGCTTCCTCCACTCACGCTTTAGAGGACCAAATAACCTTAACAAGCTCTTGTCGCAACGAGCTTAGTTTATCGGTCAAATTCCTCAAACAATGGAACGGTTTATCTTTTTTCTATAATGACATGGTCTCTCTCCCTGTCGATATCCGCCTATTTACCGACGCCGCTCCTTCTGTCGGTTTCGGAGGATTCTACCAAGGCCGCTGTTTCTCTACAACCTGGCCCCCTCAGCTCTCAGAATTACCACAATCTCTCGCTTCCTCTGCGCTTTTCAAGTTGTACCCGCTAGTCATAGCGGCATACCTATGGGGGAAAGAATGGTCTGCTTCCAGCATCAACGTGTGCTGTGATAACGAAGCATCAGTACATTGCATTAATAAAGGTCGCTCTCACTCTCCCGCCTTAATGCCTTTCCGCCGGATGCAGAACCCATGCCAACATCTGTCCCTCCATATTTGGAAATAATCTTCCCATAAACCACCCTCTAAAAACCCTACTAGATGCTTCCCTCAACTCCATCATACAAGCTGTCTCCCCCAGGAGCCTCCAATCCTACCTTACAGCTTGGAGGAACTTCAAAACTTTTCCTCTTCCCCGACACCTCATTGATCTCCTTCCTCAATACTGTCAAAAACCTCCAAACCAGCTCAATTAAAGGATACCTGAGTCCAATTTTTTCATAAATTAATTTTTAATGCACCCTCCACAGCCATAGCCAGCTCCCAAGCTTCCATGTGGATCAAAGGCATCCAGCGTGCCCATTCATTCACCTTTTGTTCTTCAGAACCTGCGAGGCAGTAATGTTGAGCTATAAATATGTCTCTGATCCTACTGGACTTCTATGACGCAGAGCAGCGTCCTCTTGTGTGCGACTCCCCTGGGCGTTGCGGTAGCGGACCTAGGTGTCTAAAAGAGCAAATTTCTCTGAAATTTCCTACAGCGTGCATGTGTCGCCAGACATGTCTCGCCGCTGCCATCTCTTCCTCTAACCCGATGGGCACGATACAAGCATTACATGCTGGGGGCAGCATGTTGAAGTAGCGTTCGTGGATACGTCATGCCTGCACTGCGAGCATATGCCGATCAAGGTGTTGCAGTCACGGTTGGCTGTGTTCTTTGGGACGCAGCCACAACATCATCTGCTTCCTGTTCCACGGCTACCAAGCCGTCTGCAGCAGCGAGTTGAAGTGGACGAGGGAAGCAACGACCTGGCGTCATGCAGGCCCTGCGGACCGCCACTGAAAGGTGACTGCGCGCGCGCTGGGTCATACTATGTCCACTCTGGTGGTCCGAGAGAGACACCTACGGCTTAACCTTGTGCAGATGAGAGACGCCGAGAAGGTACGCTTTCTCGATGCGCCTATCGTGCAAGGTGGGCTGTTTGGTGACACTGTCGAGGATTTTTTCACAAAGTTCTCTGCCGTGAAGAGGCAGACAGAGGCATCTTGTCTCGCCGGGACCCGGCCGCCTTCAGGTCATCGAGGTCCCTGCCAGCGTCTGCTTCCCAGCAGCCCCGCCCCTCTGCCGCTCCCGCCACATGGGGACAGAGAGTGTCATGGAGGAGAGCGTTGACTGGACAGCCCAGGGAGATCCAGGATATCGAGCACCACTCCAGTCAACGGCTGTTGAGCCAGAACGGTACTGTCCCATCTCATGCCAGGCCCTTTTCGGGGTCATACCGATCGCGCAGCCTTCAGTACTCTCTACTCGACGGTGCGTCGTGTAACGAAGACTACAGGCATGTAAGTCAGCAGAACCGCCCACTTCCCTGGGGCCCCGCCCCCGGCCAGACGGCCGTTCTGCCAGCCACAGAACCTCCCCCCATGGGGACGATGATGCGGATCTCCCCTCCAGTTCATCTGTCGCAATGTCAATGTCAGTTTTATTTATATAGCACTAATTAAATTCAACCTAGGTTGACCACTGTGCTGCACAATTTTACACATGATTAAAAATACATACACAAAACAGATACAAACACAAAAATTAGTTACAGAAAGCCAGGTCAAAGAAATATGTTTTCAGGAGAGACTTAAAGGTGGAAAGTGAAGGGGCTGTTCTACGGTGTCTGGGTGCCTGGTCACAGCTCCCCAGTCCGTCGCGGTGGCTAGTAAGGACGATCCGTCTCGGATACGTGATCCAGTTCTCCAGGCGCCCGCCCAAATTTCGGGGCATTCTGTTTATCTACTGTGAGGCGAGAATGCTCCCGTGATGCAGAAGCGCATCCTGACGTCCGTCCGACATCAGGATTGGTTCGAGGTTATCGACCTGAAGGACGCGTACTTTTATGTCTCGATTTTCCCGCGGCACAGACCATTTCTTCGGTTTGCCTTCGAGGGTCGAGCATACCAGTACAAGGTCCTGCCCTTCGGTCTGGCCCTGTCTCCCCGTGCCTTTACCAAGGTCGCGGAGGCTGCTCTCACTCCCCTCAGGGAGCAGGGCATGCGTGTTCTCAACTATCTCGACGACTGGCTCATCTTGGCACACTCGCGAGATTTGTTGTGTACGCACAGGGACCTTGTGCTTCGGCACCTCGACCAACTGGGCCTACAGGTCAACTGGTACAAGAGCAAGCTCTCCGCTGCGCAGAGCACCACTTATCCTGGTATGGAACTAGACTCTGTTACCATGACAGCGCGCCTTACCACCGAGTTCGCCCAGTCAATGCTGCAGTCAGCGGTCCCACTGAAACTTTTTCAGAGGCTCCTGGGGCATATGGTGTCCTCGACGGCAATCGTGCCACTCGGGTTGATGCATATGAGACCGCTTCAGCATTGGCTTCAGAGTCGAGTTGCCTGAATAGCATGGCACACCAGCACGAGGCGTATTCCCATCACACCTCACTGCCGTCGCACCCTAGCCCCTTGGACAGATGTGTCCTTTCTCCGGGCTGGAGTCCCGATTGGGCAGGTCTCGAGGCGAGTCAAGTCCTGTTAGTAGCGCCCTATTGACCCAACCAGACTTGGTTTTAAGAGCTGACGCATCTGACGACGACTCCCCCCTGGCCGATTCCCCTGATGAAGGACCTTCTGTCTCAGGGGAAGGGCATGGTCTGGCACCCGAGACCAGACCTCTGGAACCTCCACATCTGCTCCTGGATGGGACGAGGAGATCCTGATAGACCTGCCTCCTGCAGTCGTGCTGTCCTTCCTTCCTGAAAGGATAGAGAGCAACCTCTCCTCTACGCTCAAGGTTTATGTCGCAGCCATTGCTGCACATCACACGCTTGTTGCCGGTAAGTCTCTCGGACAGAACGACCTGGTCATCAGATACCTGAGGGGCGCGAGGAGGATGATTCCTCCGCATCCGCACCTCATACCCTCTTGGGACCTCAATGTGGTTCTCGTGGGCCTTGGAAGGCCTTATTTGAGCCCCTAGGGGAAGCTGCTCTACCTCATCTCATGATGAAGACTGTTCTACTAGTGGCACTCGCCTCCATCAAGAGGGTAGGGGATCTGCATAAACTCTCTGTGTTTAACGAGTTCCTAGAGTTGGGGCCTGGCGACTCCCACATGGTTCTGAGACCCCGGCCTGGCTATGTGCCCAAATGACGTTTCCTCACTCTTGGTTCCCCTGTTGGTGAACCTGTGACCTCCCCTCGGTGGACTCTACCGCGTCTGTGCACCCCGGGTTGGGGCCCTGCACTACTACTCCCATGAGATCTCCCCACTGGTGAGACCGTGTAGGTATTCCACGTATTATCTCCCTACGGCAGATGTGGTCTCCGTAGCATCCCCCCTCAGAGGGGGTAGCGCTTCCCAGTGTTCCTTACGGTGCCGGGCGGCTATGTCGCCTCTAGAGTAGCAGATTCCTCCCGCCTGTACGGCCATTAGCAAGAGCCTCTCATCGTGATTCACGCGAACTGATGCCTTACTACATGACTGGAGGGTTACGATTCGTGGTTACGCTCACTTGTGACTCGCCCAGGCCAGTCAGTGTCGCTTAGCTGGAAGTCGTGCCGCGGCTCAGCGCTGTGGCGTTTCGTATAAGGACCCCATTCTGCCGACACAATGTCGAGAGACCGACAGAAAGGGAGTGTCTTGGTTACGGATGTAACCTCAGTTCCCTGATGGAGGGAACGAGACGTTGTGTCTGTCATGCCACAATGCTTCGCCCGTCCGCTGCAGCGACCGAGAATGCCTCTCAGGTTCCTCAGTCCAAAAGGTGAATGAATGGGCACGCCATCTTCCTTTTATACCCGTATGCATGGAGCGGAGACTGGCATGCCATGCCATTCGCCAACTTCATTGGCCTTTTAAAAGTACAATCAGAGATGATAGGTTCTCAAGTTCAAACCCCATTCTGTCAACACAACATCTCGTTCCCTCCATCAGGGAACTGAGGTTACAACCATAACCAAGACGATTTTTTGCTTCTTTATATATAGCTTATATATATATATATATATATATATATATATATACTATATCTAACGTACTTAACACATTATCTTATCTATCCTCAATGTACAGTATGGAGGGACGCCAGTTCTTTAAATAGTTTTACAGGGGGGAAACCATGAAAAGGTTGAGAACCACTGATTTGTAGCATTTATTGGTAATATGAGGTATAATTATTGACACCCCGCCACAGACCTCACTAATTTTCAAACCCTGGCTACGGCCATGTTTTTAATTACTATCGATGGTGACGTCACTGTACGCGAAAAACCTGATAAGTGGGGCTGGGCAAAAATCTATTTTCCGATATCGTCGATTCAATATCGATTCTCAAAAGCTGTGAATTTTTATTTTTTCGTATTTATTCAAGAGCTGATTAACGTGGATCCTGTTATTATTAGTCTTCTATGCTAGATGTCACCCTCTTCTGAAAGTGAAAGTGACCTATTTGTCAGATATGGTGACCCATACCCGAAATGTGACCTCTGCATTTAACCCATCCAGGGAGTAGTGAATACACGCACAGCAAGTCGTGAACACACATACACCCGGAGCAGTGGGCAGCTATCACTGCAGCGCCCGGGGGCAAGTAGGGGTAAGGTGCCTTGCTCAAGGGCACCTCAGTCGTTACCCGCCAGTTGTTTCTGTACCTTATTTGATATTACAATGGAGAGCCTGTCATTCATTTGTTGATTCAGTGTTTAACATGGCGAATGCAGGTGAACCTTCAATGTTAACAACACCTTTAAACAAAAAGGCAGCAGTATTGAAGCATTTCAAACTTCATAAGCAAGACGACGGAGATGCTACTGACAAGAACAAAGCCGTTTGCATGATTTGCCATGCTGTGGTGAAATATTGTGTTAATACTACAAATCTGCGAAACCACTTAACAAGACATCCCCCAGAAGTGCTAGTCTCAACACTCCCACTGATGAGCACACAACCGAACATTTAAAATGCTTCCAAAGAGCTATCTTTTATCAAGTGCTTGACAGTCTCACAGCTGAGATGAAGAGACGTTTGTCAAAAAGAATTATGAAATAATGCAAGGGATCCAGTCTCTTAACCCAAAGAGTACAACATTCTTAAGTGAGGAGCCTTTGTTTGCCTTTGCGTGTTGCGATCTTTGAGTCAAATTTAGAGGACCTCAAACATGAGGTTCATCAGACTAAGCGACTTCTTGACAGAAGAGAGAAAAGTGGAGGGGACAGACCATCTTCTCTCCTAGGATTTGTTGACTTTCTTGAACCTTATAAAGAGGTTTTCCATGAGCTATTTAGGCTTTGTAACATTTCTGTTGTCACACCAGTTAGCATTACTTCCTGTGAGAGAAGCTTCTCAGCTTTAAAACTGATTAAAACTCATCTTGGGACAACAATGGTGGATGACAGGTTAAGTCACTTTGGAATTCTTAGTGTTGAGTCAAGGAGGACACGCTGCTTCAACATGGATGAGATTGTGAAACGGTTACAAACAACAGGTTAAGTAAATTATTACTTCTCCTTTGATACCAGGTTAGGGTTCCACACTGACTTTCTATCATGGTCTATACCCTGAAGTAGCCTTGGACACCCCCTGTAAAAAAATTCTAGTTCTGCTAGTTTAGTTTAAAAAACAAGTCTGTGGCCCTTAATTTCTTTTTATGAATTCACCAAATGTAAACTGATGATGACTGTTCAGTTTTAGAAATATCAGTAGCATTTGTGTTAAATCTACAGTATATTCACTGAATCGAGAATAGAATTAAGAATAGAATCGAATCGAAAGCTTGTGAATCGGAATCGAATCGAATCGGGACTTCTGAATCAATACCTAGCCCTACTGACAAGTCTCAAATTTCCAATGCGATTTTCTCCATGGCCAGTTTATTGATATGCGTGAAAACAGGTTTCTTTAAGCTGATTTTTGATAGATATCTGTTTATTTTTGTGCATGTAAATGCACTCACTCTCTTTAACGGCACACTACCACTCGCACATTTGCCAGTTTTTGTATGGGTAGTATGCACACAACAGTTTCCTAACAGTGTAAATCCAACAACCAATTTAGAATGGCAATAGACAGCAGTAGAGATGTGTGTAGACATTGTGGTCAAAATTTCCATCTGCCCGAAGGTTTAAAAGTAAAAAGTACCAATTATTTTGTAAACAATGCAAATTTATTCAAATCATGTGACTTGTTTTTTAAAAAAGTGTTTTGTAAACACAAAATGTAAAAATGCTTCTAATCTAACTTCACACTGATTCCTTTCCATTCAGTTTGCAGTTCTATTTGTGTGCAATATATATCATGGAATCCATGCCATTCATGAGGAATCTGGATTTCCTTAATATTTAAGAGATTAAGGTTATTTACTGCATATTAAAAGTGCGTGTTATTTTAGCACAGATTATTTTGTAAATCTGTCAGGCTTTGCGAAGGCAGTTTTTAAAAGTTGGGGCATTTAGACACTATATTTGGCACCAAAACCTGCAGCTCACAGCAAAGCGCCATTGCTCATTGCAGAGAGTTTACATCAAATTCACAGAAGCAAAAAATGGTCCTTTCATTTCTAGAGAAAATGTTTTGTTATATTAAATGAAGACAGAGTGGGATAAAAATCAACTTTAGTAATACTTAAGTAGACATCAGGGGTTAGAATTAAATAAAAAATCCTATTTTCAAGCTTTAAAAATGTGTGGTAAACACTTTAATTGTTTACATTTTAACTAATTAACCTCTGTAGCCCTAATTCATAATAGCTTGCACAAGAACAAAGCTGAATACAATGAGTAATTAATTCAGTGGAATATAAGGAGCTTTTCGGCATAATTTATCAGCAGGCCCAATGCAGATATAGAGTCACCAGAGATAGAAAAGGGAGCGGTCAGATTGCTCTCACAGTCATTGTGGGCATGGAAAATATGTGCCCAGGAGAGAATAGTGATACAGAAATGAGAAATCCTTTCTTTTAATGTTGTTTTCTTGGTGCTGAAATGAACTAGGATTTGGAGCAGGCCTCAGTGCCCCAAATGATACAAGCCCCTCCAAAATGTGAAGCGTCCTCCAAGGGCAGTGCTGTGAGAACACTTCAAGCAATGTTTTATGAACGTCTGGGCGAGAAGCCAGCCTGCTGGTGTTTAACAGCCATGAGCATGTGTTTGCTTTGTGTCCACAGCCATGCTTCAGGTCTGGAGGAATCATTCAGAGCTGTCTCTAATGGTTCAGAAGAGAATCTGATCCTGGCAACCTTCATGACTGACAAAATTTCACCACATGGAAAATAATTCCCTCTGATACAATAAGAACACGATGGCCTGTTCAAGAGAGATGGAGGCTGGATCACAAAAGTACTAAATCAACCAGAACATCAGATGAAGAAGTTTTCTTTATCATTGTGTTACTATTATTTATCTTTAAGTAGAGTAACGAAATGATGACATTTTATTATAAAGTATAATAACAAAGATTTATGATTAAATTTACCCATGATGGAAAATCACATACTCCAAACTAACATGATCCGTTTACCCACTAGTAAATTATAAAAACCCCAATCGTTGAGTGTAAATGACTTATTAGTGGGTTAACTGTGGGTCAAGAATGGACATTTTTAGAGTTTAAACCAACGGTTGGATTTGTCCATATTTTTCCAGCATGGATTAAAACAACCCAGCATTTTAGTGTAGGTATTATAGTGTAGATAAATATCACACAGCTGGTTCACACTACACACTTAGAGAAAAGGGGCCTCGAAAGGTTTTTCACAGTGATGCTATGGAAGAACTATTTTTGTTTTGCCAAATAACAATTTCAACAGACAAAACCCAACAATGGCTTGATCAGGCAATGTGAGGTAGCCTCAAAATATCTATATTTTGTATAAAATATATATTTTTTCTATGCTCCTTTCACTAAATTTAACCCTTTAAATATTTCACGGTTGTCATTTTAAAAACGGTCAAAGCAGGATAAATTCTGAATTAATTAATGTGTGAATAATGTATAGTGTAAAAAGCTTATGACCATTTGCCTTCATGTTTGCATGTAATGTGGGACTTTGCAATAACTGACTTCGTTGACTAGCATTTCCCAACCAAGTCTCTCAAGAGCGGCTCTATTGTCAATACTGGCATCATTTTCCTCATACTGCCAACATCAATGTTGAAGGCTTATGCACACTGAGTCATTGGAAATCTTGGCTCTGAATCGCTGTTACTTCTCCTCACACCTACATACAGTAACAATAACATAAGGCCATTTCACACAATCCCACACACCAGTTTCCCAATGACACACTATGTGTTTCTATGTGTGGCTTGGATTCAGCTATCACAGATAAAGACTAATCTTCAGAGCTCCTTCATAGCATAGTGAAATGAACTATAACCGCAACAAAGGAAGAGACCTTAAAAATATATATTTTCGAACATCACATACATTCAGCATATAAATATCCACAGGAATACTGAATATAGAACAGACGTTACATGTTGGCAACGCAAGCTCTTTTCCACGTTGACTTCCTCTGGAGTGTTTCAATACACACGTATGCACACTTTGAAGTAATGAGGGCAAATGGCAGGAATGTAGCATTAATCTCAGCTGTCCGGACAAAATAAAGCCTAGCAATGCGAACACAGGCTGAAATACTGCAGAAATCATAAATAATAACCTTAAAGGGATATTTCACCAAAAAGTGAAAAATTCTGTCTTCATTTACTCACACTCAAGTTGTTTCAAATCTGTATACATTTATTTGTGTTTCTGATGAACACAGACAAATATATTTAGAAGAATGCTTGTAACCAAACAGTTCTTGGGCACCATTGACTACCATAGTAGGAAAAATGTATTTGTTTTGTTGAACTCAAAAGAAAAGATTTTGAAGAATGTAGGAAAGCTAACAGTTCTGGAGCACTTTTAACGAACATTGTCATTTTTCCTACTATGGTTGGAAAGAAATTCATGCAGATTTGGATGAAATTGAGGGTGAATAAATGATGACAGAATTTTTATTTTTGGGTGAACTGTCCCTTTTATATTCTCTATTTATATGTTTGACGCTACTATCTCGGGGCCTAAACGAAGAACTGAACATAATCAACAAAACCAAATGAACAGCCCCTTACCACATTGTAATCTTAATGCATCCAGTAACTCAAAACTAAACAACAACATACTTCATTCTGCTGTGTGGAGACCCTCAACACATTAGACATGGTATCAAGCACTGTTGATGTTTGGTCCAATCAACAGTTAGGTTTCAAATGTTGCCCCGGTCTATTAGGTGACCTACTGCAGCCCAATAGCGTTGGTTCTCCTGGAGCGCTGTGATTGGATCAAGCATTGACTCTCATAATTGTTTCAATATTGTGAGATTAGCTCATAATTTCTCCAACCAACACAAACAATCAAGGGTAAATTGAAGCAGTTAAGCGAGCCTTTTCCTGTTCACTGCTCTCTTGACCAAAATATATGGGGCCTGCTCACAAATTGAACAATGCTTTGGGGAACAAAACCTATTTGGATTGTTTGTGCCCCAGTCTTAATAATGTAATCCTATGGCTTGACTTCCCAATCGACGTGGCTGAAGACAAGTGAAGAATAAGAATTGGCTGGGTCTTCGGTTCTGTTGCCTCCCTTCTGTGATGTTTGTTTGGAAGCCCTCACGGCACTTCCGATCGTACAATCTGAGTATTGTACGAGCCATTTAATTTCCTGCCTAGATGCCTGATACAAACAAAACACGCTCACAACGTACTGTATAAGGAATCTATCATTCTGAAAGCAAATAAACAATTGAATGATTCTCCACAGAAGCATACAACATAGGCTACTGCATTTCAGGGTCTATGCTTACCCAAGCAAACACGAATCACCTGAATGGTACTTCACAGAAAATGATTATTCACAACAAAACATAAGCAGCTGTATGCAGAAATTGTAAGATCTAATGGAAGAAAACAGTGCATGCTGTATAAACACGACCGGAGATGACAGAAAAACATACTGAAAGCAGCGGAAAGGCTGCGCCGAACACTGCAAGTGTGTGTTAGAAGTCTGGAATGGTGAGAAAACATTGTGCTTTGTACGTTTTTTTTTTTGTCTTTAAACCAACCTTTTAGGTCTTTAGCCGGTAAGGTTTAAATCCTGTATGGCTAGTGTGCAGAGAGAGCATGCAGACTTTTGTGGCTGATCGAACGCCTTCAACCACATGAGCATCTACACCACAAACAAAATCCGCTCGAATGCGTTTTCGACTTCTGGAAGTGGTAGAAAGTTGAAAAGCTCAAAAGGTTTCACACCCCGTTTTCACCTGTATTTAGTAGGGATGGGGAGTCGACTCCAAACGAGATGATTCTTCTACTCTTAATGTCCCTAAATTCAGATTCTACTCCTTTTTGACTCTTCTGCTCGTTGCACAAATGCATGTGTATTTGCTTTGGAAAAACACCCTCTTCTCTTTCTCTAGATCTTTCTCTAGATCGTTTGTGTTACCATCACTGGTAAGGTATCACTGGTGAGGATGATGGAGACAACTTCTCCACATAAACATCTCCTCTCTGTTAGCAGTGCTTCTGTCTAGGCTGATCTCACTGCACTTCATACGCACACACACACACACACACACACACACACACACACACACACACACACACGCACGCACACACACACACGCACGCACGCACGCACGCACGCACGCACACACACACCATTCAGTCAAGAACATTCTACAGAAACAGAGACTGATGGACGTGAGGTGTTTTCAATAGCAGCTTGCTCTCAATGTTTTTTCTGCACAATGTGTCCAGCAGGGTTTCATAACTCCCCCAAGATACAGGCTCAAAAACCTTCTCTACTTTACATTTTTACAGGTATTTTCAAATGTCAATCTGACTTCACTCGTCACAAATGGAACATTATTTCACACAGACCATTCTGAGTGCTTCCACAACCTTGAATTCTCACACTTTCTACACATGCTGTGAAGAGGCGAATTGCCATTATTTACTCACCATTTCATTTAATTTCAAACCTGTATGGTGTTATCAGAGGAACACATACAGAGAATCTGAATACAGGAGCTGTCAGAAGGACCAAAAAGCATTAAAAGAACCCTAAAGGTATTCCATAACTACACTTATGTTATCTGAGTGCAAATGCGAAACAAAATTGGTTATTTAATACAGTATATCATTTTGGGGCGGTTTCCCGGACAGAGATTAGACAGGACTAGGTCTTAGTTAGGATATTTAAGTCGTTTTTAAAAACATATTTGACAAAAGAGCATTACTGGTGCATCTTGAGACAAAACAGTTGCACTGATATATTTTAAGATATGCCAGTGCACGTTGTTTTCAATCAAGACACCACTTATATTCAAGTTAGTCTGAGACTAGTGCTGCGTACCAAACCGCATACTGTCATACTATATAGTAGGCAAAAAGCAGTAGGCGAAAAAGTAGTATGTCCCAAACCTCAGTATTCATAAAACAGTAGGCGAGAAATTTACGCCTGGTGCACTATTTCTCGTGAGATTTGGACGTGTGTATACTACTGTGGCGTCCGAAACCACCTACTTACCTACTATATAGTATGTGAAAACAATATAGTATGTCCCAAACATCAGTAGTCATAAAAGAGTAGGTGAGAAATTCCCGGATGGCTTACTGGTTACGCCCACATTCTGAAGCACCCAGCGACAGATACTTGGGATACTACTATATCCCATGAGCCCACGGGAATTGATTTGAAGTTCAACTTCAAACAGGAGCATGTCGGAGACCTGCGAGGCAGGTGTTTTCAAATGTGAGTATTACTAGCCAACAACGCTTCTTTTGCCGTTGCAGTCGCATTTGTTAAAGTGCAGTAGCGTAAAGTTAACCTGTGAGATGCTACATAGTTGTGCTGTGAAAATGCAGTGTTTTAATATGTATAGCATAAAGGAGCTCCACGCACACACGCATCTTCGAAGTGGACTTAACTTATATATTAAAACCACACGCATGCTACAGATGCTTTTTAATGTCTGTGTAACATATGACCTGTTATTTTCTCGAGAAGTATTGCAAATGAGCACATCACAACATGAAATACACTATCACAGTAATGGAGCTTATGTCTGTTAACATGTGGTACAAAGCATCATTGCTCACTGCTTGCATAGATACATATAAGTAATGTAACTAAACATAATGTATATATTTTATTTGTCCATTAGTACTGATGATGAATTCAGGAAAATTTGAGTTGAATAAACAGCGAGTTAACACATGTGCCTCCACATTTAAATGCAGTATTGAGCACAAATCACAGAGGTCACTTGAATCTTGTTTGACTGTTACAGGGACAGATGAGCACACTCGTTAACATCACGAAGGTGGCGACGGTGGACGCTGCGAGATGGCAGTAGGGTGTGGGGTTCAACAATAATTTGTTACAACAATAAATTGAAATAAAGCTTCGATTTATGTGATGTTTACTTGTATATGTATTAATAATTATTAAATTAATTTATTTTCTTACATCAAATGTACGTATTTTTATTCATGTTTATTCTATAGTTTTCTGTAAATAAAACATATTACATTACTTCATGCATTATGTCATTGCTTCACTGAAAACTTATGCATTCACATTTTTGAAGTCTGTATTAATGCCTAGATGGCATACGGAAATACAATTAAATTTAGTAGCCTATTTTAATACAATATATAATTTGGTCAGCACTTATCAATAATATTGTGCACAAGTGTAGGTGTGGGCTAGCAATGCATTTCTAGGGTACACTTAATTTATAAGCAATAATACTTATATTCCTTGACAATAAAATCAGAAGTGCTCTCCTAAGGCGACATCTCCTTTGTGAAGGCATTACAAACATGTTGCAAATGCTGGAAAAACTCATGGAAGGTAAAGTTAGCATTACTGATGTTAATGCACCTGTCTCTCATAACTTTAATTGTTGCGCTTGTTATTACGTCACATGGTTCATCTCTTGCCATGTACACTCCAGTACAGTAGGTGGCGGATATGCACCACAACCGTAATTTGCTCCCCGCCATTAAAAAGGAGAAGAAGATCATCAATATGGCGGACAACGGCTGATCACATACATACTACACCTATTCACGGAAAACAGTACGTACCCATTTTGCCCCGTTGAGTACGTACCTACCGAAATTGAGTTCCTACTCATTGAGTATACGATTTGGGACGCAGCGTAGGTTTAAGCCCTGTCCTGAAGGCTGTTCCATAAAAGGCCACTAAGAAAAGCAGCGATTAAAGCCAAACACCTGACTTGAATGAACCGAACTCATCAGTCATGCTTAATTTGGTTCCATAAGGGTAAGATGAAGATCATGTGATCTGACTAATTGGAGTCAGGTTGACCTAGTTCAGATAATTGCGTGTGCACGCTAATATTCAGCAGCCCTACAAGTCCAGCTTTGATCAAATCGATCCGCTAAGGAAAAGAGAGCGGTGATTGGTGCTCTTCTTCTTATGTGTTTAACGGCGGTTAACATCCAGCGTATCGGTGCATTACCGCCACCTTCTGCAAAACGTGTGAAGAATTTAAACCGAAAAGGTACGAAACTCTGGTACTACCGCTGCAAATAACGAAACCAGAGGGAAAGATTGGCAAGAAATTCCTAAATGACTCAATGCATGCAGTAAGTATAGTGTTCAAATATATTTGTCATATAACTTCACACAGTTATTTATAAATAATAACTCTTTATTAGAACACAGCCTGTGTTAGGCTCACATGTAACACATACACTCGGCTACCGGAACATACCCTCACAACACATCCGTATGTGACGTATCACCATGTGTGAAGGTGAGTAATCCAGGCAGAGAAGGAGGCGCTGGGAGCCATGGAGGCGCTGGCAGGGCTGGGAGCCACGGAGGCATCGGCTCGGGGAACTCTGGCACACCGGACGGGACCGGCTCGGGGAACTCTGGCACGCCGGACGGGACCGGATCGAAAACCTCTAGAAGGCCGGACGGAACTGGCACGAAGATCTCTGGTAGGCCGGACAAGACCGGTTCGAAGACCTCTGGAACGCCGGACGGGACCGGTTTGGGGAACTTTGGAGTGGCCAGCTCATCAATAGCCACTGGAACTGGAGAGCAGTGCACAGCCCAAACACACCCCAATGCAGAAACCATCACCATCAATGCAGAAACCAGGCACCTCTATGACCACCGGACTTGGGATCACCGGCTTGGCGGCCATGATGGCTGGCGACTCTGGCTTGGCGGCCATGATGGCTAGAGACTCTGGCTTGCGAGTGGGCTCTGGATTGGCTGTCGCCACAAACACAGGGCTCACCGACCTCAGTGTAGGACATGCAGGTTTCCAGAACTGGCTCAGCTCCTTGGCCAGCGGAGCCTGAGACCTACTGCCCCCCCAAAAAATGTTTAGGGAGGTCCTGATCCTCCATGGCCTCACCCACCGTGAAAGGGGACCCAACTAGCACCAGGGCATAGTCCAGAAACTGCAAAAACGACCCTCGAGGACCATCATGGGGGAGCTGGGTTCGAAGTGGCTGGTTAAGTCCATAAAAAAAAATCAATTAACATAAAATCCGGGAGGTTGGAGGTGTTTGCAATGTCCAAAAAGTTTTTGATGTGGTCCTCGAGCGTGCTAGTTCCCTGGCGCAGGCGAACAAGGGCCACTGCTGGATCCATAGTTTGGTCGGTCTTTCTGTGAAGGTGAGTAATCCAGGCAGAGAAGCGGATCCAAATGCAGTGTAGATTTATTGAAAATAATATAAGATAAAACAAACCAAGGTAATCCACAGAACATAGGAGGCACAAAAACAAAGCATGAAACAAAGACCGACACCAAACAAAGGAAACACTAGGGCTTATATACACTGGGATAACAAGGAAACAAGAAACACATGGGGAAACTAATTAACAAGAAAAACTACAAAGGACTACAAACATGGCACACAACAGGAAATAAAGTAAAAGTCCAAAATAACAGGGAAACACAGAACAGAATCGTGACACCATGTTACGCTGTTATGCTTATTTTTTTAATGTTTCAATTCAGTTTTCCCAGGGTAAAACTATATATGAATAAATAACATGTTCAAAAAAATGTAAATATGCCAAGACTACATGTCAATTATTGGATAAGTTACTTGTTGTAGAATAAGGAATGTATTGTAGAGTTGTATGGGAAAAAACACTTGAATTAAATGTTTGTCCAAATGCGCTCTCATCATTGCAACTAACATAACATTATATGCTAGTACAGTACTGGCGCGATTGTGCTTGAACCTCACAATACAGCTTTGCGCATGGGCCAAATTCAAACACAAACGCGCGCGATGGCGTAGAGCAGGGGTGCCCAGACTTTTTTGCGTGATGATCTACTTTTAAAATGGTAAACCTGATAAGATCTACCAACTAAAAAACACATTATAACACATTCAACACATTTATTTATTTTTTAATTACACTTCCAATGTGTATTCTCTACATGGAATTCAACAATGCAAAACAATGTTAAGTGCTGATATCATTAATTTTAACACTAAACTCAAAACATCTACAGCACAACAGATTACAATAGCCAGGCCATGTGTACCTTATTCTGATGACTTGCACTGAATTGAATCAGACAGTTTTGCATAATTTGGGCAGTAGCTGCTGGTAGCTAGTCTCAAACAGGCCTCCAAATTGTCATTAGTCATGGTGGACCGGTGTTTTGACTTAATAATCTTCATGTGAGAAAAGGCTGACTCACATAGATAAGTTGAGCCAAACAGTGCGGTCAGTGAGGTGGCACATTTTCTGATATTTGGATACTTCTCTTCTGCAAGAAGGTCCCAAAACTGTCCACTGGCCCTTGCCTTCACCTCAATGTCAGTCTGCAGTGCTAAAATCTCATTTTCCAATGCGGATGGGTTCATCTGAAACAGCTTTCCCATGTCTGTGGCCAGGGACTCAACCTCATGCTCATCTCTAAATGGAAAGCACATGAATGTAGCAACTGGCTCAAGTAAAGCAAAGTCTTGAAAACGTTTGTCAAAGTCTGATCTGACCTTTTCAATTTGCTCAATGTAGCGCTCACTGTCAAGTTGTGCTGGCTCCTTTCCTTGTTTGTGAAGTTCAGATGCAATGTTTTGGAAGTTGCCTAATTCGTGGCGCTGCAGCTTAGATGTGAGTAACTGTAGTTTTCTTTTGAAAGCATTAACTGAGCTGATCATGTTGACCACCATCTTCTCTTTACCTTGCAGCTCTAAATTTAGCTCATTCAGCATATTAGTCAGGTCAGTCAAAAACGCCAAATCTAAAAGCCACTGCTCGTTCTCAAGTTGTTTGAATTCTGTATTATGTGTAGACAGGAGAAACTCCTTTATCTCAGGCAGCAGCCCTCGAAATCTTTCCAAGAATTTGCCCCTGCTTAACCACCTGACATCTGTATGCAGCAGGAGATCTGTGTGGTTGCAGTCCGCTTCCTCCAAAAAAGTGCGGAAGAGCCGTCTCTGAAGTGAACGTGCACGAATTGAACAGACTATTTTCATGCATACATCCATGATTTCTTTCATGTTCAGCATTTTCGCACATAGAGATTGTTGGTGTATTATGCAATGGTAATTAAGGAAGTCCGGAAAAGCATCATCCTCCTTGCACTTGGCAATAAAACCGTTAGAACGGCCGACCATCGCAGGTGCTCCGTCAGTGGTGATTGACACTAATTTAGACATCGGAAGCTGTGTTTTGTCGACAAAGTCCTTAAATGCCCGAAAAATGTCTTCGCCCCGAGTGTGTTCTTTCATATGCAGAAGTGTCAGCAGTTCCTCTCTCGCTGTCATGTCTTTAAACACCATCCGTATGAAAACGCACAATTGCGCAGTATCACTAATGTCCGTGCTCTCATCTAATTGCAATGAAAAACATTCACAATCAGTTATGTCCTTTCTCAGTTGCTGTGTCAAGTCATCGGCCATTAATTCACAACGACGCGTAACTGTAGATCTTGATAGCTGAACAGCTTTGATGGCGGACACAATCTCAGATTTGTTTTTAAAATCCCGAAACAATGAGTCTGCTGCCTCGACAAAAGCGTCTTTTATCATTTCTCCTTCTTGGAATGATTTTTTATGTTTGACGATGGTGTGACTCACCCGGAATGATGCCTCCGTGGCTGCTTTTGCTTTTTGGCCTGGACGAGTAAAGAGTGACTGCTGACCAGATAATTGAGATTTCAGTTCTTTTACCTTTGCTCTTCTAAGCTCGCTTTTTGCAGGAAAATCGTTGTCATAATTTTTATGAAGTGTCCGAAAATGTCTCTCCACGTTTCCTTTCTTTGGAATAGCAATACTTGTCTGGCAGATCAGACAAATGCATTTAGAAAAAGACATAGTGAAGAAAAAATCTTCCTCCCACTCCGAATGGAAATGGTATGTTTTTGACTTTTTGGTTGGTACCGCACTCATTTTAAAAATTGGTTTGAATTTTAGATTGTTTTGCGAACAAGCATGTAGGCTACTGCTAGCTGCGCGATTTCGCGCTCAGTGCTCAGAAGCTCTTGGAAGGCGCGAGCAGCCTGCGTAAGTGGTTTTTTTATTTATTTTGTCAAAATGTATTGGTCAAGTGCAAGTCAGACAGAAATTAAAAGAGGTAACGATATGAAATGTTTTACTAAAATTTAACAAAAGAATATTAGGCAGGTTAATTTATTGCGATCTACCAGCATTGCCTGTGCGATCGACTGGTCGATCGCGATCGACCTATTGGGCACCCCTGCCTTAGAGCAATGGCTGCAGCTCAACAGTCATGTGCGTTAAGATGTTTTTCTCAGCAAGGAATGTTTTTGGGCAAATACTGATCTGTGAAATGTTTCACAAATCTAAATAGTCATTTTAAACTCAAAAAGACTTAAGTAAGAGGCCATTATTAAGTTGTGTAGGTGTCCTGTCCCTTTAAAGCCATAGATCACTAATAATATGCAGTTTAAATACATGTGTAAATACGCATAAGGCCATGCGAAATAGTCAAATCAATTTGTGAAAGTTTTCACAAATGAAGTTTAGTCTAAAGAGAGTGTTTTTCACCATTTTAGGCCATTTGTTGAGTGGCGATGGACTGTCGTAACCTGTAAACTGATTTTACTTTAACCTGAAGGACTCAAGGAATGTTTTTGGGCAAATACTGATCTGTGAAATGTTTCACAAATCTAAATATTCATTTTAAACTCAAAAAGACTTCAGTAAGAGGCCATTATTAAATTGTGTAGGTGTCCTGTCCCTTTAAAGCCATAGATCACTATTAGTACTTTGTCAATTTGTGAACATTTTTATGGTGACTTATAAGAGTTATGCAGCTTTTTTTATGAATAAGAACATGACAAAATTGCAATGCCATTTGTGAAACTAACCATATTAAGTAAAGCAACATTGAAACAATGAAAACACTGAAACAATTCACCAATCACAACGGTACCATTACTTGTATGACTCACTTGTCTTGTTTAATTTATAGGCTTATTATGTATAATATCTCGAACCGTTAGTGTTATTATTACAGGACATAATAAACACAGGTGTAAGATTATATAAAAAAGACGAAATTTGTTTGTGAAAGTTTTCGCAAATTAGGCTGCGTAAACAAGTAAATTGGCATGAAATTTGAGTGCATGTACACTGAAAGTAGCTGTCAATGGTAAAGACTGTGTATTTGTCATCCTCCGTATCTAACAACTTAACACGATTTGACAGACAAAAACTTTGCTGTGAAAAAATTCACAAATCAAACTGGACAAGATGACGGTCTTTTTAGGTATTTAAGTCTTCAGCTTCGTGAGTTATACGCGTTTAAAAAAAAAAAGTCGCAAAAATAAAACGCGGATATCATGCCGGGGAAACCGCTTCACATGAATTCACAAATCACGGTGTGCAAAATAAGATAACGTGTTCATGTATACAGCAGCGCGATGCGGATTCACAATTTAAAAACGTCCGAATGTCAAACCGCTAAACTATCTTTACTGCGGTCTCGTACAAGATGTGCATGTAATTTACTCTTTATCATATGCTAATATTAGAAAGTTAGTGACATATTCATTTGTTTTGCACAAAAGCATCTGTTCCTATTTATATCAGCGAATGTTTTGAATATTCCCTGTCAGTGTTTTTATGATTACAGCTGCATTGATGTTTTCATAGCGCGAGTATGTTAGTTAATATATTTGGATACATTAATCTGTATAGAGATACTATAAGCTCATTTTCACTGGATAAACAATGCAACTAAGTTAAGTTTCATTTGAAAATGAATTGAAGCTGTCTGAAAAAAGTAATGGAGGACTTGTATAATGTTTGTCTCTGAGATATAACATTAGGCTGGTCTAGACTAGAACTATCAAGAAGCACAACATGGAATGACTCAAATACAAGCACCTTAAACTAATACAGTACAGTAACTGTTACTTGGTTATATTGCACCAAGTACATTGACATGTCAGTGACATGCCTATGGTGGGTGCATAAGCACATAGGTTACATGTGCATATTGCGTAAAGGTACAGACTACACTAAGTACACTAAAGGATCTGACTGTAGGGTTTTGAAAATATGTTCAAGCTTTGATAGTCAATTTTGTTCATATCTTTGTTGATAATTGTGCCATTCGTGTTTGTGTCACACAGTTACTCCATGAAAACGTTCAAACAAGTCCATAAATTCTCAGAAAATAGAAATGGAGACTGAACCTGCAGATTGTGTATGACAGTGATGTGAATGATGGTGCATCTATACTCAGAAAAGTTATACATCATTAGTTATGAATGTCAACCATTTATTTAATTGATGCTAAATAGCTAATTAAATAATAACCTAATAATCTGTCACTCAGCACTTGGGTCACTAAAGTATAATTCTTCGTGTCTGTAGAGGCATATTATTTGCATGGTCATGTAGGCTCGCTTGTTGTTTCTGCCTTGTCCTTAGGAAGGTGAAGCTCAGATCAAGTGGTGGGAACATTTTACGACTTAATTAATATTCCACTTTTTAAAAATAATCTTTATCTTTACTAACTCAATATATTTACCTCATAAATGTAGTTACATCTTAAATGTAGTTTTAATCTTTAGGCACATGTCTAACTTAAAAGCAAAATTAAACTTTGGTACAGTGTTGGATTGCAAGATTTAAGCAGATTAAATGTATTTTAACACCATGTCGACTAAGATCAAGTTTAGTTTGCTGTCCCACCCAACACTATCAAAGTTAAAAAGTTTCTTTAAAATGTTAGACACTTTCTGAAATATAGGGTTTCAGACAATTTGATTTTTAATTTAAGTTTAAACATAACTCAGAACCAGTAAATCAATATATTTTAATTATATTATAATAACCTAACTTTTACTGATTTCTTACAGATGCAGTGATCCAGACGTTTCTTCACCAGGGGCCTATTGGGGATGGCAATAAACCAAAAACTTACCAAGATGTGGGAATACAAAACTGCTAACCTACTAAAATTCGTTAATGTTCTGTTTCCTATGTCTGTTTAGTGTTTTGATTGATTGTGCTGCTCAATAAGATTTTTTTCTATTTAAATAAAGACTGTTTAAGTAAAGATGTGTTACTGTTCCTAGCTTATTGTACAGTTAATGTTTAAGGTATGGAATTCCCTGCACTGTCCGGGAGGCAGACACACTCTGTCAGTTTAAATCTAGACTAAAGACGCATCTTTTTAATCTTGCATACACTACTCTTCCATAATATAAATCCTCAGAGGGTTTAGGCTGCATTAGTTAGATCAACCGGAACCAAAAACACAACTGATGTACTTGTTGCATCAAAGAGTACAGAACAGTACTCTACTCTCAGCCAGTCTTGTCTCATTGTTCCAAGGTTACCACAGCGAGCAGGATGCAGTTCATGGCCTGACCTGATGGTAGAGCGGAGAATGGGAAGCGGCGACCTGACAAGAGCTGAGATGATAGAGCTGGATAAAGGACGCGGTCACCTGACACGTCTTCACCACAAAATTTCAAATGCTATTAGATTATTAATGATAATCTTAAACTATAATTTACCTTATTAGTAAGTTTATTTATTTTATTTAGCCTTGTTGTGCAAGTTCTCTGGAGCTTGTGCAGAGGCAGCAGCTTTTGCCAGAGGGGAACTGGAATCCCCTGGTTGGGCCTGGGTTCTCCTGGGTTTTTTTTTTCTCGATTAGAGTTTTGGGTTCTGGGTATGTCTGTCTTCTGTGTTTTCACCTTTTTCTTGTTTTTACAGGTACAACTTTAGTTGTTTTGCTTATAGTCAATATGTCTCATGTACAGCTGCTTTGTAACAATGGAAATTGTAAAAAGCGCTATATAAATAAAGTTGAGTTGAGTTGGAATGTGCAATACACTGCAACTTTGTAGAAACATGTCTACATCCTGTATTAAAAAATAGTTTTTAAGTTCAAAGATCCCATATTAATAGATCAAATATATGAAACAATATATTTCATAATTCAAAGATTGCATATACCGTAGAAGTGAACATGTCACATATATATAACACTTAATTAAAAATACATATATCTCACATATATTAATAATTATATACATTCCATATATGACAATAAATGTATTATACATACATAAACATATATTTTTGTATGGGGTGGACATATATGTCAATATATGAAATTTTTCCATTTTCTAATAGGTTTCATATATGGATTGGGCATATACAAAACATGTATTTCATATATGGATATACAATATGTGCACATATATTAATTTCCCAGCATAAATTGCCACAGTAATTAAGTTCGATCTATTTTAAGTTTGCTTTATGAAACCGAATCGACTGACAATAAGTCTGACTTACCAAAATGTGACCCTGGATCACAAAACCAGTCTTAAGTAGCACGGGAACATTTTTAGTAAAAGACAAAAATACATTGTGTGGGTCAAAATTATCGATTTTTCTTTTATGCCTAAAATCATTAGGTTATTAAGTAAAGATCATGTTCCATGAAGATATTTTGTAAATTTCCTACCTTAAATATATAAAAACTTTATTTTTGTGAGTGGATGGTCTGCCACAGTGCCCCTGATTAACAACTTCAAAGGCAATTTTCTCAATATTTTGATTTTTTTGCGCTCTCAGATTCCAGAGTTTTAAACGGTTGTATCTCAGCCAGATATTGTCCTATTTTAACATCTCATATCTACAGAAAGATTATTTATTCAGCTTTCAGATTATGTAAAAATCTCAATTTCGAAAAATGTACCCATAAGACTGGTTTTGTTGTCCAGGGTCACAAATAAGCCTGGCTTATTTGGCCGGGATACCGCCCCATAATATCAAAGATTTGTTGTCAAACAAAGGTTTTACATGTCTTCAAACCTGTAATTTAGCACATTGGCCATATACAGTTACAGTATGTGTAGAATAGAGTTTTCAGCAAGTTGTTTTCCCCTTTATGACAGATGTGGTCACTATAGACTATTGTTGTATGCATAATACTTCTTTAATAATTCTCTTTTTGTTTCACAGAAAAAAAATAACAAAAACATGAGGTTCATAAATAATGACAGATGTTTCATTTTTAGGTGGACTGTCACTTTAAATGGCCACATATTGCTGGACTGACGTCCTGGCCTGAAATTCTTTCTAAAGGACCAGCAGGGGAGAATTGATCTGAATAGGTTATAAGACATTTATGGCCAAGGCAATATGGTCGCAGTTATGAATTGGAATGCATTTTCAATCACATACATGCATTCTTCAAAATGACTCAGACTCGGTGGAAACTGTGGCCCAAACTATATTAATATGCCACGGAGCATAAATTGGCCGCTGTTTGCTCAATGTCAGCCAGATAACCCTCATGGATCTGCAGACTGGCACTGACATGTGAGTCCTGCCATACTGTGTGTAGCCATGGCACAGTCTCAAGGCTAAATCTGAAAGGCACACTTTGTTCACTTAATCAAAGTTGGACTAAATAAATATGCTGGAACATATGGAATATAGTCAACCTGGGAGCAGTTGACTTAAACCAGGCTGTTAACTGTGGCTATTAACAAGCAAAAGTGCAGTGCTGTTTAGAGCAGTAGAGGAGTTAAAGTAATGATGACAAAAAAGAAAGGGTGTTAACACAGACAGTAAAAGACATGTTGAGATTCAGGGCTCTCAATAAAGAAAACAATGTTATCTTTATGATTGTCTATGCAAAATCATACCTGATAAAAAATGAATAAAACACACAATGAACGAGCCAAGTAAACACAGTACTGGACAAAAAACTTTTATAATGTTTTTTGTTATGGCGAAGATGATGATGAAGATGCCCCATACGAAGCTCACCTGGACAGAACCAAAGTAATTATACTGCCCCCTGGTGGCTGGGTGCAGTATAAGTAATAAACCCCGCCCTCTCCATGTAAACAAACAAGAATCATGCCACAGGAAAATAAATAAAAACATTTACACTTCAAATACATTTTTGCTGTCATTTTAGTTAGTTCTTATCATGCTGATGTACTGTATGTCCATCAAAAGTGTTTGTTTTATTAATAAGTTTGGTTTTAGTTAGTTATATGGTGTTATAAAAAGGGGCATAGTAACATGATTTCTTCGCGATTCCCTGATAGCACACATACATCTGGTTTACGTCTATTTGACGTCTGCATTTACATCTGCAAGACATCTACAATACATCGTTTGCTCATCTGCAATACGTCTCGGAGATGTCTTCTGTCAGACGTCATATAGACATCTAGAAGATGTCTGTAAGATGTTTATGATTTAGAATGGATGTACAACAGCTCTTTCTAAGATGTTTATCAGATGTTTTTAAGCAGCAGATCTCCAGATCTTTAGCAGACGTATTACAGACGTTCAGACGTCTCCGAGACTTATTGCAGATGAGCAAACTATGTATTTAAGATGTGTTGCAGATGTAAATGCAGACGTCAAATAGACGTAAACCAGATGGATTGTGCTATCTGGGTTGAGTCATCATGGAATATGGGCGGGACTTTGATACTGTACCTCGACCCCACCTTGCGCTCACTACTGCACAGATTTATTATCCAAATTTTGCCATCGGCGCAATATGTCCATTTCTAAAATAGGCCATATCTCAGATATTTTGGTTTCATTGTTCTACAATGGAAGTGAATGGAGGCGCGGTCCATCTTTTATACGGTGTAAGGGACAGATTGTGCTAGTTGATATACTAACTAAATAAGAAGTTTAGTCTAGAAATACAAAAACTATACAGATATTCTATACTATACTACGCAACCAGGTCGCTCCACTAAAGTCCAGACTTTCTGGTCAGGGAGATGTCAATCCAAATCTCACTAGCCAATGAGAAGAAAGCACTATTAAGTCCTGCCCACATGAGAGGTTTGTGCCAGGAAGGTTATCGCAAATTATGGTGCGTGAACAAAATTTTAGAAAACTTTTAGAAAAAGTTTAGAAAATGGTTATGAAAGAATGTCACTTTATGCCACTAAGTTTACTGTTTTTCTTTTTAGTGTATGTTTGTTTCACATTGTTTATTTCTGCACAAGAATAATCTCATATCTGAAGTGCCTGTCTTTTTACCTTGATCACTTTTCTGTCTGCACTGTCTGCATCCCTTCAAGTCACTGCAGTGTTTCACAGAGATTCAATTTAATCTAAGCACGAAGAGTGTGCTAACCATATTCATAAATAAAAACAACAACAACGAAAACAGATGACACATAACTGTTTAAAGAGGCATAAGACTGACAGAAAAATAAACACGTTTACTATAGTTTTCTGCTGTAATAAATAACAAACACAACACATGACAGACAGAAACACGCAAAAAACGATGATGGATGTGCTTGCATACATTTACATAACAGGGCCGTGTAATCCAACGCGCAGCCTGTAAAATGTGTTGAACAAACCATCTGACACAAACTGGCGCATGGAAACAGCCCTCGCAAGGGCAATATTTTACTTGCTCAAATCTCCGTGACATGATTGCTTCTGCTGTCCATTGATATTCGGCTAGAGAGACATTTTTCAGTAATATGACACACAAGCGAACAGCTTGAGCCTTCAGTCTTTAGTATTTTTATGCATCTCTTAGCAACCAGCATTGCAGATAATGGGCGTATGTTCAAACCGGGCTGAAGAATTTCCACAGAGGTCTGAGGGTCATTTTTGCTAAAGAGCAAAACTTTTGTTTACAATCTGCTACAGGAAAGCGAGTATGAGTTTGTAATTAGCAGGTGCAAATATTTATAGTCCAACATTGCCTCATTAAAACACATTTGGAGCAATATTGCTGACGCTAATGCACCTGGCTTCCCTCCTGAAAAAAACAACAACAGAAACCCAATAGAAAGTAATACTGTATGTCTGTGTTTTGTTGGCAATCGGCGCATACGTGCATAATGTAAACAACACAAACTTATATCAACAGTTATGCAGGAATAATACAATGATGTATTGTGTGCTCGTAATGTAGTTCCGCCCCCCCGGCACGCCTTCAGGAGGTCCTCTGTTTTCGGAAAAATAATCATTCAGCTGTTTCGGTCTTTTATAAATGTGATCAAGCTAAAGACTCTTCGAAGATACAATGTATGCAATAGTACTCTATAGGTACTCAAGATTGGCAGAAACTGCATATGTTACCTCCGCTTTAAAATACCATAATATGAACCATTAGCTTTTTCCATCAAAACCATTACAAAATTCCTTTTTGTAGTGTGTTTTGGGCATTTTTCTAATAAGATTTAACAACCCACCAATAGAATCCATCACATACCAGTAGCTTCCATTGAAGCCAACACAAATCGCATTGTAACAATAACATCCATTATATGTACATTTACATATCACAAATCACATCAATATGAAAACCACATTTGTTGTAATAGAGGTGCACTTTTTGCATTTGCTGTGCAAACATGCAATGAACATCAATTTACTCTTTGAATAAAATGGTGACCTGTGAAAACGTGAAGACCAGGCTCAAGTCTCAAATTGTAATTCTGAGGTAATGAGCATCAACGTTTGATTCCTGTCATTAATTTCCTTATGATTTCGATCTTTAAAATGGCTTACTCAGTTAATATTAATTATATGAAGGTTAAATAAAAAGCAATAAATCCCCCAAAGGGAAAATTTAGATGGATTTTCATAGACAGTGGGAAACAGTTTCGAGACAAGTTGGCAACTACAAAACAGAAAAAACTGGACTAGTGGCTTTTTCTTTTTTTTAGGTCATTTGACCCATCTCATACTATAACTCATACCTCTAAGCAACAGTTATGATTAAAGGATAAAGAAACGAGGATGCTTATGGCACGTTTCCAAATCATTTGTCATTTAAAATATTGCAACAAATACCATATGGACCGAGGTATTATTGCACAGTGAGATTTTGATATTGTTACATCCCTACTGGTCACCTAAGTAAGAATGCAACAAACCTGCTTTAGACCTCCTGGCCCTGGAGCCAGTACATGGCCTATAAGCAGAAAGTGATTGATGATCTAAAACAGGCACAGTGTTTTTTCAAGCATTCAAATCAGTAATTAAAACTGAATTCAATTAGTAGGCTGAGAAAATATTCAACTGTGCTATTTGCCAATGTCTTTTTGCTTTTAAAGAAATACTTTTCAAATATGTAACCTAGCAGAAAACTGTTTCATTTTGGCAGTAAACTTCCCAGTGTGCCTCAAAATACTGTTTCAGCTCTGTATTTGTTTTGTTCAAGGCTAAAATTAAAACATGACAACCAATAGTTTCCAGGTACACAGACCTTTAAAACATCATCTACAACAATAAACACATCTTCTGCATAAATTGATAATAGATTTTAATTAAGCGCACAATTGCAAGAAAACATTTAATTGATCCATTATAATTTAGGCAGGATAAAATAATCATTTCTATGTTCTCATGTCAAAAAATGTTCAAGCCTTCATAGATCAAAATGTAGAAACTCTACACCATCTGACAAAAATGGACACTATGGGATTAAGCACCATGAAGCACTAAAACTGAACATCACTATATGTGACCCTGGATCACAAAACCAGTCTTAAGTAGCACATTAAGTAATAGCCAAAAATACATTGTATGGGTCAAAATTATCTATTTTTCTTTTATGCCCAAAGTCATTAGGATATTAAGTCAAGATCATGTTCCATGAAGATATTTTGTAAATTTCCTACCTTAAATAAATAAATTCTGAGTGGATGCAGCAAAATCGCTAACAAAAATGGCCAGAAACATGCCAACAAACTTTGCTCGCTGCTGCCCGCTCTTTGTGAATTGCCCACTCAAGTTTGGTATGTATGTAAAGCTCATAAGTCAATAGAAACCTTATTTATTCATCTTTCAGATAATGTAAAAATCTAAATTTCGAAAAACTGTCCCTTAAGACTGTTTTAGTTGACCAGGGTCACATTTGTAATCGGCAAACTGCACTTCAGCAAGACATATTCAAATTCCTGGGAATGTACTATTGATGTTTATTTTATTTTGATTCACACCAAATCAAGAATTTCTCTGCAAACTAAATTTTTAGACCCAATCTCACTGAGCATGCGGCACAACTCCTTGTCCAGGCCCTGGTAATCTCAAGGTTGGACTACTGCAATGCTCTCCTTGCTGGTCTTCCTGCAAAGGCTATCAAACCACTCCAGCTGGTTCAGAAGGCAGCAGCACGCCTCGTCTTCCAACAGCCCAAAAGAGCTCATGTGACACCCCTTTTCATCTCTCTCCACTGGCTACTGGTTGAAGCCCGTATCAGATTCTAGTCGCTAATGCTTGCCTACAGGACTATCACTGGATCTGCACCGGCATACTTTCACACCCTCCTACACCCCATCAAGATCCCTGCGTTCTGCAAACCAGCGGCGTCTTGTATTGCCTTCTCATAAGGGCAGTAAATCGCTTTGCCGCTCATTCTCCTTCACAACTCCTTCCTGGTGGAACATTCTTCCTAACTCAGTCCGGTCAACCACATCTCTCACAACATTCAAAAAACGATCTCTTCTGTGAATACTTGACAGGCAAATGAAAAAAAAACCTCTCTCTTTTTCTCAACTGGTATTGTTCTGGCTTTTGTTGAAACTAGTAACTTGGTATTGGCACCTATTGTATTATTGCTCCTGTATGACACATCGCTGTATTGCTCCCTGAACTCTCTGTAAGTCACTTTGGATAAAAGCCTCTGCCAAATGACTAAATGTAAATTAGAATAGACCAAATCTGTCGGAGCTGATAGCCTTGTGGTTAGTGCTCCGACATAAGGCGCTGTTGCGCTCCGGGCGACCTGAGTTTGAGTCCCTGCTCATGGTCCTTTCCCGATCCCACCTCCTCTCTCACACACTTCGCTTCCTGTCCTCACTCTCCTACTGCGCTAATAAAGGCAAATAGACCAAACCTTCTAAAAGCGACCAGCTTTTGCGCCAAGGTTAAAGAATGTTTAGCCTGTGGTGCTTAGAGTATAGAAAATCATTACACTTGCTAATTCCTTTCTGAAATTCTTGTCAACAGGATTCAAATCTCCAACGCAAATTATCTTTTAAAATATACAGCTATTTATAAAGAAACTGATGAGAGAAATTATTTCCTTCAATGTAACTGAAAAGAATACTGTAACCTGTAAACACGTATCTACAGATAACACAATACACAACAATATACACTGCTCACAGCAGGCCTAAAAAAATCTGCACTGGCTTTCATTATTTAAAAAAAAGGATCTTGTCTTTACAAAGTCAATCTTGTTAAAGAAAGCCAGCATGTTGCTCTGCGGCTTGTTACAAGGACATCCTCTCTGAAATGGGGTGTAGGTGAGGGTTATCTGCCTTATATTAGCCTCTCCATGCACTCGCCTGACAAGATTCAGGGCTGACTGTGACAGCCAAACTATTAGCGGTAATGAGAATCAATAGTGGTTTGAAGTGCATTGGCAGTTCATCCAAGAAGAGCCTCTCAAGGCTTCCATTTTTAGCCTTTAAGCACAGCGTGTCCCTGTAGTTTGCTACTGCCAAATGGGCTGCGCTGTTGACCACGTCAGACTGCGAATTGGAGTGCTAATTGAATGTGCCATTTCACTTTTTCATCCCTACAACCGTTCCACTTTTGTTTGCATAAATTCTGACTCAGAAGAGTATAACTACTGCCATAGCTGAAGTACTTATATAGATAATAAATGAATTCAGGAATTAAATTTGATTCTAGTTTTTGGTACTGGCAAATCAATATTAATATTTGATCTATGGATCACTGCTGCATATTTCAGCTAAATGTTATACACTGTAATTTCTAATTAAAATAAAAAAAGGTTAAACTTACTATACTGACCTCAGTAACCATTCTGACCTCTGAATCATTCTAGTGAATCTTTCATTGAATCGGTCAAATACAAGAGTATAGGGGTCTTTTTTGACCGATTTATTAAAAGAACAATTTCATAAGAGTCATTTGTACATTAATTCAGATTGCACAGTACGTTTATCTTTGCATGCAGCCAGAGAACACAATGGCCGAAAAAAATGATTCTGCACTTTATATTTACTACAATCAGTTCAAACACACAAATCTAAATACAATTTCTTTTACTGTTTTTCAGTAAAAGTACTAAAACGGAAAACATACATGTAAAAAAAACATATTTTTACAGAATTTTACTGTTTATTACACAGAATTTTCGCATTTAAAAAAAAGGTATAAAAGGTAAAATTACAGAAATAGACAGAAATTAACACGCAGGGTGTAAAATAATATGAAAAAATGTAATCTTACTTTACAAAAAAAGGTTTTACATTTCTTTTTTGGCTCCCCAGCTGCTGGAATATAACCATTTTTATGGGTATTTTTTACAGTGTACTAAAATTACATGTAAGTAAATAGTAAACCAAAAAATAATAAAACTGTTCACTTTACTGTTGTTTCATAATTGTTTTATAATTTCATACAAATTGTTCTGCAAACGGTTTTATGACTACATGTAATGGTACTGTATGTTTTGAGTAAAGGTGAGCGTGCATCCTAAAGTGGATTGTGGGATTGACAGTGGTGCTACAGCATGTGCTGCACTGGGCAGATTTCCTCTACTGCAGTGGAAATATGGTGTCAGTGTTTGTTAAGCCACAAACAATCAATCAACCTCATGTGTACATGCTAAAAAAATCAAGCTATTTATTTAATGATTCATCCTTGTAGAGATCCTAATCCTTTGGTGCTCCTTTGGACACAAATATGCATTAGCATCTTAAACCCTGTAGCTAGTGTTGTAACTAATCTGAACACATTTAATAGCTGTAATCCTACATAAGAAAATAATACCAAGAGCCCATGGCAAGACATTAAAACCAGAATGAGAAATAGAACTGAACTCCGCCAAAACCCATTTAGAAAACTCACACTCTATCACGACGCCTGACAATCCCTCCTAAAGCTGCTTCTCTTTTCTTCTGTCAGAATTTCCCCTTTGTGGCACATTGTGCGCAATGAACGGTCTGTGTGATGTGTTAACTTTAGTATTATAACAGCTATATGATCCACTCATGCATAGAGAGGGTCCTGTTAAAAATGACAAAACATAAGGCTGAATATAAATCCACAGAACAGGGCCTCCAGATATTTGTCTTTTTAATAATGTTGAAGCATATTGAGGTAATTCAAAGTAGGATTTGTATTCTCTTTTTTTATTTTTTTGTCTTAGTTAATGTTATTGCAATGACTGGTATTTACATTGAGGGAATTCATAGAAAATAAATGAATGATTGCCCAAAGGCTTTTTAACAAGGAGCTTAACAGTTGGTGTTATTTATATGATTAATATCCTGTTACACGTATGATAATATTGTAAATAATTCAGCACTAGTATGTGGTGGACACTCCAACATAGTAAGTGGTGGTTTTACACCCATTTAATATTTTGCCTCAAGAGCCACAATGGTTACAAATTTAATTGGACTCTCTACCCTCACATTTTAGAAATAATTCATTAGCCACAAAAATGAAAATTGTGAATGAATTTGACCAATAGCATTATTCATTTATTTCCAAATAAACATTTAAACAGATCTAACATTTACGCATTTGGCAGACGCTTTTATCCAAAGCAACTTACTTCCCATTGTATTATACATTTGTTTTTGACTACGTGCACTCCCCTGGGATTGAACCCATGACCTTGGCGTTTCAAGTGTCATGCTCTTACCATTGAGCCATAGGAAAGTCTTGTGGTAATACATTTAGTATAGTCTGAGAAAATCTGATATTGTGACAGCCATACTTCATGTATTATCTTGTATTTTGTTTGGTTTAATGTTAGTACAGTAAATTACTTTCTCATCCAAGAAAGAGACACTTCCTCATTTTCCTATTTAAAGAAAAAAAGACTTAAAACCATTATGCAGAATATAGAATTTCACACAGTGGATGCAGTCTCCATCACCACAGCATTATCACTGACTATAAATGAAAGGTCACCATTGGCAATGACAGAGAGAAGTCTCTATTAAATCTGAAAAGGTTTTTACCAAATATAGCGCAAAGAGCTTGGTACAAGGTTTATTGAAAACTAATGAGCAAGCTGTCAGAGACACATGCACAGGTGAGAGCTTTTTAAACAAAGAAAGTTTGTTCAATCATTCATCAACCTTCATGAGACAGTAAAAGAAAAGTGCACAAACAATTTAAGGATCTGCAGCTTCAATAGAGGTTTGTACACTTCTTTAGCATACAAGATAAATGGTGTATGTTTGGTCTTTTTAAACACTTTCTCCTTCAACTTCATAAAGTAAGCCATAAATATATTGTCTTTCCAAATGTTTGGAACGCTGTAGCACTGTTCAAACAATGCTGTTTGAGTAACCCAACCAGCTCGGCATGACAACATTTGGGTGTAAGGTGGGTCAATCTTGTTCAGGAAAAACATTGTTAAAAAAACAGTTTATATTAGTTTGATAAATATTGCTTTACACATCACTGGCTGTTCATCCAAGCATTTAATGTATATTTTTTAGATGAACAATGTCTAAACACTCTAAATGCAGATAACAGTGACCGAATCCTATGGGACGTTATAATCAAAAGGCATTTCTAAAGCGGTGGATGGGCACACAGAGAAAATCATTGCTGTAATTGGGAAATCCTCTTGGTGAACTTTGATAATTAAAATCCTTTAGTTTTACTAATAACATCCAGATAAAACGCTGACTGTTTTACAGACTGTTTCATCAAAGTGACCAGAGCATTACGGTTAATCTCACTCCGTCCTCCGAATACATAATCACTACAGATGGTTTATTAATTTATTAGCCATTAAATAAGCATGACGACCTTGATGTGCTGTTTTGCAAGCACTGCCAATGTTTGTTTTAGGAGGTCAGACAACATTCTCATCAAGCATTCTGCATGAATATCAAAGCCAATATCAAACTTTAAACTATAGAAAGAATTGCATCATGTTCTTCACTGGGAACTTTGATCATACATCAGAAAGCTTGTGATTGTTTATGGATTGGTTAAACCATGCATAATCGCCTGCAAATCCTTGTTTATTTCAAGAACGATCACAGATCAGGAAAAACGACAACTACAAATCTACTTTTTGTAATGTAATGTAAGGAGGGCCACTTAAATAAACACATTTAAAAGTTAAAGAAATGCCAATTATGCACCATCTAAAAAGTTCAACAAAAGATTGGTGACTGATACATTATAAATGCAGACAACAGTGACAGTAACTTGAAAAATATTAAATAGAACGGCACTTACTTGTTAGTTACACCTGCAGTATTAAAGAAACCAGTTGTGTTCGTGTGAGGGTAGTTGTTGTTGTTACAATTACGTTAAGATTATAAACTCAGGTATTTGAACTAGAATTTGAAATTGTATGCATGAAAGGCAGGGGTAGTGGTTAGTCCAAAAATCGAACTGATGGAAAAATGGGATAAAACTGAGATTAGAGAATAGTGTCATCTGGTTTAGATAAGCAAAGTTTGAAATTACATTTATCAAAATTATTAAAACAAAAAGTACAAATCAACTTGTTCACAGTCATCTGTCTCGGAGTCAGACGGAGGAGTTCCTTTCTCTACAGCCAGAATAGGAAGCCGACTTTCACATGCTCAAATAGCTTGGTTTTCTTAAACAAGAACACGTGAAATAATATAAAGTGATAGGAGCCATCAATATGATTGGACCGTCTGCTGTATTAACGAGTTTCTCTATTGCTTGGCATGAGATAAAAAGCGATTGGTCTGTATTATTTGTTTACCTACATTGATTAATGTCTTCAAAAACACAGAATATGTAGCCTATTCTTGTTTTTTAACATTGTTAACATGAGCCTTTTTAATGGCGACATAATTTAAAAAGCGATGTCTTTCTTACTAAACCCTAACAAATAATGAAATATTGTTTTTTGACAATTTTAACTTAAACTTTTAATATATTGTTTTAAAATGTATTAAGTTGAATGGTTTTCGCTCAACAAAAAATAATTTACCTCTTAAAAAGAATACAGAAAATGTCAAACATTTAAAGGCAGAGTATACACAAATTAAAAGAGTTTTTATAAATAAAAGAGAATTTGATAAATAAAATGAACATACTAGGGCATGACCTTTGCTCTAATTGCTTCGGCTGTTGGCCGTTGATGAAAGCGCTAGCATTAGCTAATGCTAAAGATTAGTTAAACACTAAGTATAGATGCTTTTGTTATTTGTACAGATTGTGACGTAAAATGTAAGTAAAACATGTCCGATTTTTTGCATTAGCTAATGCTAGCGCTTTCACAAACGGCCCAGTCTTCAGCAGCCGACATGCCGTGGGTCCATCTGCACTCTTCAAGTGATGACAATTGACTGTGTAATAGGGTTGATGTTAAAAATCCTTAGGTCTATGTTAAATTGTAATATATATAACTTTATATTTTAACACATTTTACTAATCTATTTTACTGACTTATCTACAAAAAGGTGACCACTGGTAATGCCCATTTGCTATGGCTGAATGCAGAGTGGAAGTGCTTTCATATAAATTGAAAAAATATATATATTAACCCAGTGTTTCTAATAAATCTCCTTACTGCACGCATTCATTTTCCTGCATTTGGGCCAAAATATAAAATATTACTTAATATGAATTCCTTAGATCCTACTTTTCCCAATTTCCTGCCATCTCTCCTGTTCTGTCATTGACTTGAGGGCGGCAGCAACAGCCAATCACAACGGGAGTTCCAGCAGGGCCAATGGCATTTGTTGTCCTCGCAAGTATTGATTTACGTGCACAATCTTGATTTTTGTGTTCAAGTTAGAGATTTGCGATCTCTACAGGTTTACATTTTACGTGCGAGCGTTTTCAGTGTGCTCGCGCAGCTGTAATCTGCTTGCGCACTGTGTTTACACGCTCACGTAGTTTTGTCCAATTTCTAACGCCATACGTAGGAACTCGATACATTTTGTCACTCCAGTGTGACATCATATCCTGATTTTTCATTGTGGAATATCCTTAGTTAAAGGATCCCATTCGTATTATTGAAGGCCCCTGTGAAGCATGTACACATGGAACCACTTTAAAAGTGTTAAGTTTTGTTGTCTTTTGGTACGACACCAAAGGCTTAAAAAACGTTATGTTCTTCATGGCGTAAAATAATGTCACTCGCATTTTCATATTAAATAAATGACACTATATGAAAAAAAGTCTCTACAATAAAGATAAATCTATGTGTATATTATTAAGAGCTTTTGTTAATTTCTGCTGTCACACCACAGAACACATTTCCGGTACAGTTCAGTAAAAATGTTTTAAAACACAGTGAAAGGATTGACAAAGTAAAGATAATTTCTCAAACTTCACACTACAAAAATGTATGAGTATCTTATTCCAAAATTGTGTTTTGCAAAAAACAAAACATTTTTTTACTACATTATTTATCAACTACCCAAGAACAGTTCTTCCAGGAAACTATGGTACTTCACTTTCTACCTTATTGAGCTGATGTGAAAGTGGAATTGCACATATTAGTTTGTATGGTAATTTGTTTCATAGCAACAGATGAACTCATGTCATCCTATGGTAAAATAACAATTAATGGCACTGTTTTGTAACGGCATATGTCATTTTATTCATATGAAAAAAATGAAGATGTTCTTAAGAAAATATTTGAACACTTCTTAAGGCGGAACATTCTTACGAACTTCCTATAATTTATCTTAAAGGGGTCATATGACACGGCTAAAACGAATATTATAATTTGTTTTAGATGTAATGCAATGTGTATACACGATTTAAGTTTCAAAAACGTTGTATTTTTCACATACCACCTCTCTGAAACGCGTAGATGTTTTACAAAGCTCATGGCTCTGAAAAGCGAGGTATGCTATGATTGGCCAGTTAACCAGTGCGTAGTGATTGGTCGAATACTTCAAGCGTGTGACGGAAATGTAATGCCTCTTACCATATTTGGAACATCAGGTTCCAAAGCAATTGTACTGACAGGTACGGCCACCTTACTTGCGTATACATTTGGGCGGTCTTAGTCAACTCATACCACGAACTGACGTAGATTTGTGGGGGTGTGGTTACACGAGGCGTTTCAGGCAGGTCTGGGTGAGCATTCGCTTTTATATAGAATGCATATTTTGTTCCGACACTTTCATTTGTGCAATTTTACGTGTCTAATACATGCATGGGCAACTTATAACACACCAAAGACACAGAAAAACACGTATTCGCGCCATATGACCCCTTTAAAGTACCAGTGAACCGGAAGTTGCAATCGTTTTCACTTCCAAATTTTGACGCATTTCCGAATGAAATGGAATTTCTAATGAGAAAAATAGTGGCCGTGGCTTTCGTCCTTCTCTGCAATTTGATTGGATGTATAAAACAGCCGTTGCATTTTGAAATGGAAATGGCAGCAGACTGACAGTGTAAGTGGAGGAGATAACGGATGCTCCGCCCATGCCATCCAACATGCGTCATTTAAAATGGATAGTCATTACAGGAAGGAAGTGCATTTTTGGATTTTAACTAAAGATTATGACACAAATTTTAAAAAGATAATGACCCACATTGATAAACTATTTACAATAAGAGCTGCAATATTTCATGAAAAAATAAGCATTATAATTTTTTATTTCACTGGGACTTTAAGAACTATCTTATATTTTGTCTTAAGAACAGTTTACCCTCCAGCCCCTGGTTAATAACTGATGCAATGATAAATATCACAATGATAATTATTACACCTGTTATGTTGTACCTCCACAATTGGGAAGTTTGTACTGTTTCTGCCAAGATTTGAGTTCTATGGTTGGTTTGCTGTTTGGTGTACTGCAGCGAAAAAGTCTGAGAATTAAGGCAACTGTATGCATTATGTCTACATAACTGAATATATATTACGCCCTGAGAGCAGCAGGCCAGCGATCGCCCCCGTTGTGCTACAGTGATGCCTTGCAATCAGTCGAAGACCAATTAGAAAGCTAAGCTCAAGCTTTAGATGATGGGGTGTTCTCAGTCACTGCTATAAAGGCAAATTGTTGGCCTTTTAAGTCTTATAAAGAACAAACCTTTGAAAAAATGAAACCACAGGTCACATCGAGCATCTATTGATTGAGAACACTGGTTTATGTCCCTGGCCAGACAAATTGCTCGCAGCAAGAAACTAGCCTTGTAAGTCAAATACCCATACGTGCAGACTAAATATTCATGATGAATCTCTGAGAAGACTGAGATAGCAAAGTTTCTTTGACGGACAAGCCCACCCACCCAGATAGTGATTGCTGAGGGTGGTATTTATTCCAATTTCCATATATCCTCATTTCCCCATTGGCCTTAAGGGTCAATGGCATTTGAGATGAAAACAATGTTTGCATCCACAAAGGGACCACAAAAGACATAAAGAAGTCCCTAAATGAGGGCGATTGTTTTTTTTTGTAATGATGTTCATGTCCATAAAGCCTCTGGCTGTTGAAAACAGATTTTGTTGGGGTCAATTCTGACCAAACTCTCCAGTACAATCAAATCAATAGACACTTCAAAAAAGCTGATGATAGTTTTTACAAGCGAATGGCAAAACACTGATACAGAAATAAGCCCATCTAAAGTCCTTGATGAAAAACAGCCCTGAGGGGGAAAACAAAGGCTCCAGCAGCACTTATCTTCTGCAGAGCTTCAACGTCAAATGAATCCATCCATCTCACGCCGCTTCCAATTCACATTGATTCAAGACTCTTCTGCTCCCGGAATACAATTTTCTCAATTTGTTCTGGCTGAAACTGTCTGGTTGGGCGTCAAAAAATATTGTTATGCACAACTAACATATAATGTTGCCCATTAGTCATCAATTCTAAATAAATTGAAAATACATTTATTCAATGAGTTTCCATCACCATAGAAAGTCAACCTAATCAGACCTTTGATCTTAAACTGATCCAGCGTATCATGCCAGTAAACAAAATGTTTCACACTTCTGCACTGTTAATTTCATAGTACTAAGGAAACATCTGCCATGTTACATACAGTGTATTCACGTTTAACATTCAAAGCTGCCAAGTGGCCATTTTGCAATTTATGCTTATACTTGCTGATCATTAAGCAAAATAAATTTCACCCGATCACTTGCCAAAACACAGGAGGTAAGATGGCATGGAAGAGGTGATGACACCTCCCACATCTCCGTAATGTCAGCCCACCTTACAGGTACTGTACATGATGATGAGTTAAATCATATTTGAACGTGGCAGTCACTATGCCCACTACTACCTATAGCTCCTGCTTTTCACTAATGAAGAAGTGACTAGTCGAGAAGCATTCTGAAGATACAATCAAATAGCTTTATTTCATACAGCAACTATATACTGTAAATGTTCTTTATATAAAAACCAAAGAGATAATAGTTAAAAATTGCTCAATGTTATTTAACGGCATCATAAAAAATAATAAACCCAGATTGCAACAAAATTATTGGAATGAAAACAGACTGGTGTAGGAAACAGAATTCTTGGGGATCAGATTCATCAAAATGTTGTAAAAACGCATATGTTCACATTTTAGAAGTGTGATTTCATTACATCATCAGTGCCTCTGGACGTCTACAAATTCTTCATCCATTCATTGTTTAATTGCAAATTTCCATACAGAGAGCCATAGTATCATGGCCTGATTTGCCACAAACAGATTAAGCATTATATTGAGTGAATATTTATCATCAAATGTATTATTCAGCTTAGACTGAGTAAATGTACTTTTTAAATTAAATCCGGTCAACAGTTTTGGATTATCCTGTAAGACTTAAACACAACAAAAGCACTGTGGTATATGAACTAAAACATATACTTCTGTATATAGTGTACAGGTTATTACAGTCCATTAATTAGAGAAATGTATAGGAGTACATAAAAACTGTTTTAAACACTGAATTCAGAGTTCTTACAAATTATATTTACAATCCTGACAGTGCATTTTACTGCAATTTTAATTACTTTGGCCTTAAAAAGCCTCGTGGCTTTCTCTCTGGTCACATAAAATGTAAAAGTATAGTTCAACACACAGCTGGAACAAATCTATAAATTTAAACTGATAGAATGATGGCTAATGATTTCAACAGCAAGATTTGGCAGCAAAACGACTAATAAAAATCACATAAATTGACAAGGGCAAGCAAGCTCTATAATGTCATACCTTCTTGGCAAAACAAAGGTTGCAGTATGACACAGGATATTTTGAGAGAAAAAAAATTCCTGACCAGAAAACTTTAATGGTCCAGTGTATGAAATTTAGCTCCATCTATAGGGTGAGGTGGCAAATTGCAACCAACGGCTATCTCCACTCCTCCTTTTCGAATCACTATGGGTTGACAGAGGACTCAGATGTCGCCACATTTTCGCTTCTTTGCCAAAGGAGATAACGTATTTTCGAAGTGCGCCAAGCAGAGTGTAGTGCCTGAGACTGATCAGACACGCAATAACTATATTTCTTAAATATAACAACAACACCCCTCACCCAACCAGCAAGCTAGTCGCCAGGGGGTCTACCCCCAATCTGCAACTAACACCTAGACGCAGGACCAGATCTCTGGTGACCATAGCAACCCACACCAAACCATCAAGATAAGAGTATTTTAAGACCGAATGGAATGTAGGGAGATGAACTCTCTTTACTCACTTTGGGTATATAGAAATGTACATACATTCATTCATAACCTTTCCATGTATTGATGTTCTTGTGGTTATGTCTGTCTTAAACATTAATCCAAAGTAGTTTGAATGAATGTGTGTATAACTACTAGAATTATTAGATTTGTAGTAACTCATTTAACCAAGATGATATGTAGATCATGTTTGGTGTCTATGAGGCGCATTTGTGATTTCCTTAATGTTAATGTTTGTTGTGTTTTGGTAACTCTTTTTATATTAGTTTTATCAAACTCTTAGAAGTTTTCTTAGTGAACATTTAATCAGCTTCCACATGCAAAACACCATTTTGAAGACAAAGACAATGAACTTTCCCTCCAAAGGTGCCATCTCCTGATTGGGTCAGCCATGTTTGTAGGATGTGACATCCTTACAGCTTAAAAGAGACCACAGTCTCTTCCGTTTGCTGGTTCGTTCCTTCTTTCTTTCCTCTCTCTTCTTGCGTTTTCTTTTTGTTCGGGTTCTGTCCTTGCCACCTCTACAAGGCTAGAACTACAGTATCTCTAAAGGATGGACTAGAAGAAGACTTCACCTGGACCCCTAAGTTTGTGCCAGGCTGCGGCCTCGTCTTTCCAGATACAGATCCTCTACATAAAACTGGTTCTCTCTGATCACTTCCAAGATCAACTGGAGCCTCAACAAACTGCATCAGGACACTTTCTTTCTTTTGATGGGCAAGACATGCAAGTATCATACTTAGTCTTTTTAATTTAAATAATACTGTTCATCATTGAATCCCCTACAAGAGCAGTTTGTTCGTTCAGGGCTACTTTAGAAACAACATGGCGAATTCCATGCAAGAGGACCCGCGGTATATGTAGATAGAAATAGCTGGTCACAATTTATTTTAAGGTCCACTTCTTGCTATATTAACAAACCATTAACTACGACTTTTGCCTCAATAAACTCCTAATTTGGTGCTTATTTATATTTAGTATATAGGTAAAGTTTTACAAAATAGCTCATTCTAAGGTAATAAAAACATAATGTTTCATTATCTGAGGTCTTTATACACCTCTGAAGACAGTTATGTATATTATATTGCATTTCTGACGATAGAAAAATGTACACGTTGGATCTTTGAGATCGGGTTACCCACCATTTGATGTTCTAAACTGTTTTAGTTACAAAATACCAGCTAAATAGTAACAAAGCAAGATTGTGATATGCTAATAATTGCTTTAATTCAAAGAATGTTCCAGGTAACAGCACCTGTAACATGCTGATTACCACAGAAAATAACTCAGAGCTGTTTGGTACAGAATTTATAGGAGGAACCTTTGCATTAATTAATCAAACGGGGCCCAAATCCCTGTTATTTACTTTTGTCAACAGTATAATTAACATTCACATTCAATCTAGATTGTATGCAAAAATGCTGATTAAAAATTATTCTGTAAAATTGGTGAGCTTTGTTCTGATGTGTATGATTTGATCAATATGCAAGATGTCAAGTCATTGATTGCTTCGCAGGGCTGATGAGGTGCTTTAAATTTGACTGTGGCAGCTATAGGAAGGCAGAAGGGCTTAAGTTACTTGTTGCCAGTTAGTAACTGTGATTGTTTATTACAGTAAGCAACTTGTCAATAGGCTGCCAGTTAGTTACTGTGATTGTTTATTACAGTAAGTTACTTGTCAATAGGCTGCCAGTTAGTAACTGTGATTGTTTATTACAGTAAGCTACTTGTCAATAGGCTGCCAGTTAGTAACTGTGATTGTTTATTACAGTAAGCTACTTGTCAATAGGCTGCCAGTTAGTAACTGTGATTGTTTATTACAGTAAGCTACTTGTCAATAGGCTGCCAGTTAGTAACTGTGATTGTTTATTACAGTAAGTTACTTGTCAATAGGCTGCCAGTTAGTAACTGTGATTGTTTATTACAGTAAGTTACTTGTCAATAGGCTGCCAGTTAGTAACTGTGATTGTTTATTACAGTAAGTTACTTGTCAATAGGCTGCCAGTTAGTAACTGTGATTGTTTATTACAGTAAGTTACTTGTCAATAGGCTGCCAGTTAGTAACTGTGATTGTTTATTACAGTAAGTTACTTGTCAATAGGCTGCCAGTTAGTAACTGTGATTGTTTATTACAGTAAGTTACTTGTCAATAGGCTGCCAGTTAGTAACTGTGATTGTTTATTACAGTAAGTTACTTGTCAATAGGCTGCCAGTTAGTAACTGTGATTGTTTATTACAGTAAGTTACTTGTCAATAGGCTGCCAGTTAGTAACTGTGATTGTTTATTACAGTAAGTTACTTGTCAATAGGCTGCCAGTTAGTAACTGTGATTGTTTATTACAGTAAGTTACTTGTCAATAGGCTGCCAGTTAGTAACTGTGATTGTTTATTACAGTAAGTTACTTGTCAATAGGCTGCCAGTTAGTAACTGTGATTGTTTATTACAGTAAGTTACTTGTCAATAGGCTGCCAGTTAGTAACTGTGATTGTTTATTACAGTAAGTTACTTGTCAATAGGCTGCCAGTTAGTAACTGTGATTGTTTATTACAGTAAGTTACTTGTCAATAGGCTGCCAGTTAGTAACTGTGATTGTTTATTACAGTAAGTTACTTGTCAATAGGCTGCCAGTTAGTAACTGTGATTGTTTATTACAGTAAGTTACTTGTCAATAGGCTGCCAGTTAGTAACTGTGATTGTTTATTACAGTAAGTTACTTGTCAATAGGCTGCCAGTTAGTAACTGTGATTGTTTATTACAGTAAGTTACTTGTCAATAGGCTGCCAGTTAGTAACTGTGATTGTTTATTACAGTAAGTTACTTGTCAATAGGCTGCCAGTTAGTAACTGTGATTGTTTATTACAGTAAGTTACTTGTCAATAGGCTGCCAGTTAGTAACTGTGATTGTTTATTACAGTAAGTTACTTGTCAATAGGCTGCCAGTTAGTAACTGTGATTGTTTATTACAGTAAGTTACTTGTCAATAGGCTGCCAGTTAGTAACTGTGATTGTTTATTACAGTAAGTTACTTGTCAATAGGCTGCCAGTTAGTAACTGTGATTGTTTATTACAGTAAGTTACTTGTCAATAGGCTGCCAGTTAGTAACTGTGATTGTTTATTACAGTAAGTTACTTGTCAATAGGCTGCCAGTTAGTAACTGTGATTGTTTATTACAGTAAGTTACTTGTCAATAGGCTGCCAGTTAGTAACTGTGATTGTTTATTACAGTAAGTTACTTGTCAATAGGCTGCCAGTTAGTAACTGTGATTGTTTATTACAGTAAGTTACTTGTCAATAGGCTGCCAGTTAGTAACTGTGATTGTTTATTACAGTAAGTTACTTGTCAATAGGCTGCCAGTTAGTAACTGTGATTGTTTATTACAGTAAGTTACTTGTCAATAGGCTGCCAGTTAGTAACTGTGATTGTTTATTACAGTAAGTTACTTGTCAATAGGCTGCCAGTTAGTAACTGTGATTGTTTATTACAGTAAGTTACTTGTCAATAGGCTGCCAGTTAGTAACTGTGATTGTTTATTACAGTAAGTTACTTGTCAATAGGCTGCCAGTTAGTAACTGTGATTGTTTATTACAGTAAGTTACTCATCAATGGCTGGAGGTTAATTATTGTGTTTTTACAGCAATTTGATTGTCAATGGTTGCTACTATATTACTGTGTTTTTTACAGATAATGTAGATGATTTGGAAACAGCTCCTGACTTAAGAATATAATTATTAATGTGGTTTTAGTTTACTAAATTTCTTAGGATGATTGCTTAAAAGTGAACCTAGAGCCAAAACCAAAATGAATCACAGATCACTTATTCTGCTTTGGTATCTTTACGACTTACAGTTTCTGACCGTAAGAATAATACTATTAAGAAAAAAATTAATTAAATTATTGTATAGAATTGTCTATGGACTGCATACAGAACTGATTTTAAATGGAATTCACCATTAACATACAATACTAAATGTAAAGAAATAAATGATTGTATAGAATTGTCTATGGACTGCATACAGAACTGATTTTAAATGGAATTCACCATTAACTGCATCAAACAGCAGTTAATCAACAGCAGTTAACAGCAACAAATGTGAAGAAAATAAATATAAATAACAGTAAACATACTGTATTTTTGATATTGGCATTTTGTTTAATGACAATTCTAAGTTGGTGTACTCTAGTTCAATTTAAGGGCAATCAGGAGCCAACAGCTACATAAGTAAAACAAAGCATTTTATTAAGCAATGAATGTCTGTTTCCTTGGAAGGGACTTTGGAGATAAAGGATGGATGGTGAGCAGAAGGACGCAGGAGGGGTGTGGGTTGCAGAAGGTTACAAGTCTCTTTCTGATGCTGTGTTATCAGGCAAACCCTGTACATCAAATACGACCATGTTGCTTTACCTTGTTCTCAGAGTATATCTAGCTATCACATCTCACGCTCAAGCCTGCTGTGTTCACAGAGTAAACTTCCATGTTCGATGAGGTCCTGAAGGAAAAGAAAAAAAATCATAATTGAATAGACAGAGGTTATTGGCAGAAATGAAACTTAAAAAAAAGTTTTATGCCTTATGAGAGAGTTGGTATAACAGTATGTTATGCATTAAATTGCCAGTTTATTAGGTAGATCTAGCAAAACCTATGCATTAATTGTACTGATAAATCCCCAGTAAACTGAAAACTATCTGTATACTGTACATATCCTATTGAGAATTGAGCAGTGTCTCACCTAATCCAAGTTCTTCCACTCAAATTCCGTGAGATGGCGAAGGAAGGATGATATCCTGGTGTTAATAGCTGTTGTTTTTCTCTTCACAATTTCGCCAATCTCACTCCAGTCTTGCGGTGTACTTTGTTCCATCCTCTGGATTTATCCTCACTAAAAATCTTAAATTAATAGGGAAATAATTGAAAAATAGGAAAATAAGTAATAAGCATCCATACGTCTTTTCATACATTACTCACCCTCTTGTAATGTTGATAATGTTGGTAACTGAACAGCAGCGGCACCCATTTACTTCTATTGTATGAACACAAAACCAATGTAATGAACGGGTGCCAGTACGCCCTTTTCACAATGACGTCACTTAACTTCCGCCTTTTTGCAAAGCAGTGTATCATAACATCCGTCTTGCAACAAACAAGAAGAAGAAGCAGAAGAAGAACTTCCGTTTTGCCGTCGCGCTGGAATTTAACAACACTGAGAAAAAAACTGACAGAACACGTATTCAAGTACTTATCCTAGCACCTTCGCTAATACAAAAAGAAAACAAAACACTTACCTTCATAATCAAACAGGTACTGTTCAATGAAGAATTTGTATCCTTTCTCTAGCTTTGATCTTGTCCTTAGCGAAAATGTGTCTGCAAGACGTTGTACATCATCTAGACGTATTTGTGGCAGATGTGCAAGCCACTTGGTAAACTCCATTTGGAGGCGCTAGCGGAAGTAACTTCTTCTTCTTCTTGAGTTTTACTGGCGGTTGGCAAATCAGCTTATAGGTGCATTACCGCCACCTTATGAACTGGAGTGCTAGCGGAAGTAATGATACACTGCTTCGCGGCAGAACGGAAGATGCGTGACGTCATGAGAAAAGGGCGTTACCAACATTCTTCAAAATATCTTCTTTCGTGTTCTGTGGAAGAAACAAAGTCATGCAGGTTTGAACTGACAAGAGGGTGAGTAAATGATGACAGAAGGTTCATTTTTGGGTAAACATTATCATTATTATTATAAAGTCCCTCTCAGCTCCGTCGGAAATGTGCGGTTCTCTCAGCTCCGTCATAAAAGCGCCGTTCTTTCGGCTCCGTCGGGAAATTTCTCTCATCTCCGTCGGAAACGTGCGGTTCTCTCAGGTATAAAATATTCGCTGAAATGACAATGTCCCTCTCAGCTCCGCCGAAAACACACCGTTACATCTTCAGGTCAGGTCAGGTGTTTTCCAGAACTGTGTCTCTCAAATATACTTCCCCGGTAAAAACCTTCTCCGTGCTGCTGTGGGGTTCCTTTCTTCAAAACGCAGGGCAAAGCCTATATGCTATCCCTCAGAAATGAGCAAAATAATTACTTTCTGTTTCACTAGTTCGCCTATGCAGATAATATTGATGGTAGCAGGAGTAGCGAGGGTATGCTTGTTTGGCGTGCTGTCCGGGGGGCGGGCCTCAAGCTCGCCGGTTCCTGTCGAACCCGGATCACTCCCCCTCGATGAGGGGAGTGCGCCGAGCTCGGATCCAGCCCGAACCCCGTGTACCCCCCAAAAGGCGCATGATGCCGGACAGCAGCCGGGTAACGCATTCCCTCCAAAAGGCACAGGGCTTGAGGCTGCCGATGTGGCATATGGCTTAGGGACGGGAGTGGGTGTAGGATGTAACTTAGGACAGCTTAGGACAGAGTGCGGGCTTGGGACAGAGTGAGGGCTGGGACAGAGTGCGGGCTTGGGACAAAGTGCGGGCTTGGGACAGAGTGCAGGCTTGGGACAGAGTGCGGGCATGGGCTTTGGACAGGGCTTGGGACAGGGCGTGTCTGCAGCGGCAGAGTGTGGGCTTGTGTCTGCAGTGGCAGAGCGTGGGCTTGTGTCTGCAGCGGCAGAGCATGGGCTTGTGACAGAGCTTGGGCTGGGACAGAGCGTGGGCTTGGGACAGAGTACAGGCTTTTGACAGAGTAGGGTTTGGGACAGAGTACGGGTTTGGGACAGAGTGTGGGCTGGTGTCTGCTGTCGCAGAGCGTGGGCTTTGGGAAAGTGTCTTCTGCGGCAGAGCATGAGCTTTGGAAGTGACTACTGTGTCAGAGTGTGGGCTGGTGAAATATTGGTGCTGATGTTTTGGGTGATGAGGATGAGAGAGGCCTCTAGCAGTGTTTTTAAGAGGGTGGTTTACTCGAAGATCAGCTCCGAATATTGAGGGACCGGCGTTGGCATGGGGTCTTCCTCCGGCGCCAACAGCCTAAACTTTTGGAAGGAAAATCGAGAGAGAGCGTCTGCTATCTGTTTTTTTGACCCGGGTATGTGTTTGGCTGTCAAAATGAACTGATCGCATTCCTATATCCATGTGAGGCGTCTGAGGAGAGGCATTAAGGCGGGTGAATGAGAGCGACCTTTATTGATGCAGTGCACCGTTGCTTCGTTGTCGCAATGAATTATGATGCTGGAGGCGGACCATTCTTTGCCCCACAGGTAAGCCGCTACGACTATTGGGTAAAGCTCGAATAATGCAGAGGATGCGAGAGACTGTGGTAATACTGTGATCTGGGCAGGCCAGGTGGAGGCGAACCAGCGGTCTTGGTAAAAGCCGCCGAAACCGACGGAGGGGGCGGCGTCGGTAAATAGGCGGATATCGTCGGGGTGGGAGATCATGTTGTTGTAGAAAAAGGATATTCCGTTCCATTGCTTAAGGAATTTGATCCATAGGCTCAGCTCGTCGCGGCACGAGCTGGTTAGGTGTATTGTGTCCTCTAGATCGTGAACTGAAGATGCGAGGGAGAGGAGGTGCGAAAAAAAAGGGCGGCCTTGATGGAATGATGCGCATCGTGAAATTTAGGTGGCCGAGAATGGACAACAAGTCGCGTTTAGAACAGCGAGGGGAGTCTATCAGGGAGGAAGCAATCAAAATCGTCCTATCGATTTTTTCCTTAGGTAAGGAAGCTTGGAAGTTTAGTGAATCTAAATTAATGCCTAAAAACTCAACGGAAGTGCTAGGTCCTAAAGTTTTCTGTCGAGAGGGACGCCGAGTTTTGCGAATACTTCTTGGACTTTCGAAAGATGCGGGAGGTGAGATTATTAAAAAATCGTCTAGTAAATGGATAAGGTAAGGAATTGCGTAGTTGTTTGAGAGAATTCAACAGATTGTCTCAGACAACAAGTCAAATATTTTTGGGCTGCTTCTGCATCCGAACGTGAGGCGGACGGAAAAATAGAATTTCTCATGCCAACAGATGCAGAATAGATGCCAAAAGTCTGGGTGTATCGGCATGACCTTAAATGCAGAGGTGATATCTACTTTGGCTAACCAGGCAACGCGTCCGGCATTTTTATGGCTTGATCGACGTCGTGATAATGAAGAGAAAATTCTTCAAGCGGAATTAGACTGTTGATGCTTGGGAAAGGAGAGCCGTGTGGGGACGAGAGATCAAATATGAGGCGCTTTTTTCCCGAGAATTTTCGCGCGGCCACACCAATGGGGCTAACGCGAAAAACGTTGAGTGGGGCGACGGAGAACGGGCCGATTATACATTTTTCATCGATCTCTTTTTCGATGAGGCGATCGACCGTCTCGGGCTCCGCAAGCGCAGACTGGAGATTAGGGCAGATTAAGCTGTGTGAGAGAGGGCTTGCGATGCCGGGATTGAAGCCTTTCGCGAGGCCGGTTAAAAGGTAGTCTGTAAGGTGAGTATTAGGGTGGTTGGATAATTCAAAAGCCAAATGCAAAACGTTCACAGGAGTCGAATGGTAGGGTTTCGATTTTTTATTATCAGTCCTGCGCACAGGACAAACCAAGTAAGCGTGGGCACCGCTGCAGTGGCTACAAACATGTAAATAGCGCCAGCGTTGCCTAACAAAACTCATGCAAGCTTCTTGTGCGCGGGAACTGGCGGGTTCAAAGGTGGTTTGGTTGGCTGGAAGATTTAGCAGGCGCGGAACATAAGCGGTAGATGCGGTGGGAGGTGGGACTGGGCTTGAGGGAGCGGGGGGGGGGGCGGTTGACCATGGGGCAAGCGGCGGTGCTGTGGGTCACTGATCGACAAACTGCGCAGGTGATGTTATGTACTCATAAGAAGACCCGGTTGTGGAGCTCAGTGTCCAAAGCCCCCCAGTAGGCCCAGTAGGCGGGCCGTAGGCCAGAGGGAAGGAGGGTGGGAAGGATGGGAGGAGTGCTGGCGGGCCACGGGCCTGAGGGAGGAACGGCCAGCTGGGGGCCGGGGCCTGGGTTAATGGCAGAAGCCTCACGCCGGTGGCCGAAGTCGTTGCTGCCGGCCAAAAGTTGTCAAATGGTGGAGTGGCTTGGGTGACGCCGTCGGGACCTGGAAACTGGAATGCCGCTGGAGGAAGTAGCTGCTGGGCGCCCGCGGGTTGCTCATCAGGGGCGCGGCCTAAGGTTGCTGAAGGCCTGTGGCGGCGACCTGATGGAGTTGAGTTTTGCCGAGGGTTGGCGGAGGACGGCTTGGTCCGAGTGAAACGAGGTCCGGGTGCTGATCTTGATTGGTCAGTGGTTTGTATTTCTGATGCAGATCTCTTTGGATGAGTTTTTGACTGTTGCGAGACTAGAAGGCCGTATAGATCCGGTTAAGTCATCTTCTGGTTTACGTGGATGTCTCGGTTGGAAAGGGCTTGACGTAAGCTTGCTACGTTCCACTTTCCGATGGGTGGTACGGTGGATTGCGCCGAAGCGTAAGATGATGCTCTGGAAGGATGCTGACGCTCGGCGGAGCTAGGTGGCGACTGATGTCGGCGCTTCGAAGCGCGAGGAGTAGAGCGGTGGGTTGATCGACCGCGTGGTTGAGCTGGTGTCTTGGTCGTTGTGTCCTTGCCGGGGCTGGAATGAGTCGGCGTGACCTGGGCGGTGGTACTTTCGTTTTCGGCTGAAGACGAGGAGTCTGACATGACGAAAACTTTGAGCTATCGTAGACTTTGAGCTGTCGTAGACTTGAGCTGTTTCACAGACTTGAGAATGTCAAAGACTGAAAAAGTGCAGGTAAGACGGTTACCTATTTATTGACTAGTTCACTGGGTCTGATAGAGTCGAAGTCATGATAATGATGCCGATCAGCTGCGATGCTGATGCGCATCAGCTGATTGCTGATGCGCATCAGCCGGGCTTGATTGTATGCTCCGGCTCCTCCCGAACTTTGTTAATAAAACACCATTTAAAGAACGTTAGGGGAAATACAGTAAAATACATCAATTTTTAAAAATACAGTAAATCACTGTATTTAGTGTTTGACCTCACATAAAATTCCCACAATGCAATGGAAATTACAGTTATTTACTGCATAGAGAAATTGCTGTATCATACTGGGTGATATAAAGTAAATAACTGTAAAATTACAGAAATGTCTAACAGTGTACCGCTACTACGCAATCTTTGCAGCTACACTCCCATCACAATGCAGGCTGCTGCAGGTCGGAATAGTGGTCGCGCCAAAAGGTGGTGCGGCGCCAAAGAGTATAGATACCAAGAGGCGAAACTCTGGTGCTTTTTGGGAAACAGCGTGGCCGCCATTTTGGGGTGAAAAGGCTTTTTAACTGACATGGTTTCTATCGAGCTAAGGTTTTTGTCATCATGTATTATCATCATTCAGATTGGATTTCAGCTTCAATGTTTTTTTAACAAAGCAGCTCATATTGCCATAGCGACAGAAAAAAAGACGAGTCGCTTTCACCCCAAAATGGCGGAAATCGCAGTGCGCTGGTGTTGCAACGGAACGTTCTATTGAGTTTCGGCTCTTGGTATCCATAGTCTTTGGCTGCGCTGCGCTGCGCTGCGCTGCGCTGCGCTGCTCCCGGATGGCGTATGACATCAAAGTACCGCGAGAGCGATTGTAATAGTTACAGAACAAGCTGCACTCAGATTCCCATGTCACGGTATTTTGATGTAATTTCGGTGATCGGATTTGCACAGTGCTGCATGACGTTTAAGTCATTACTAGAGAGTTGCAAACAGGTGAGTTTGATCAGGGTTAAGGCTGCAGGAAGTTGACGTCGCAGGCCACAGAGTTTAGAACGACCTGTAGCCTACATCATAAGCCTGTGTCAATGCCATGTATTTCTGTTATTTTTTTCAACTCAATAAATGATTTATTTGAGAAAAGTCTATTTTCACAAAAAATATTTAATAATCAATTCACAGAAAGTTACAAAACAGTTCAATGTTTAATGTCTAGTTGTGATAGGCTCAAAATAAAAAATAAGCTATTAAAAGCTTGTGCGAGACATTTGTATCCTTTATATAATGATCGTACTTTGTTTTGGATTATGTCCCATGTCAGAGGTGCCCTGGATATCACACAAAAGTTTCTCAATTCCAAGTTTCACTGTAATACCTGTGAACTGGGAAAATCTCTATTTTAATTATTTAAACCCTTTCTAATATAGAACTATGAACAGTCATGCTTGGTTGTTGTGATTTACCACAGGCCAGTGTTGGTTAGGTTAAGAAAGTCGTTTTTTCCTGCACATTCCTCTAATGTGATTTTCACAATATTTTCACAATATTTTGATCAGTATTGTAATTTCTCATTGAATATAGCCCACACTCTAAAAAAATATGGTTCTTAAAAGGTTTTTTAATGATGGTAAAGGTTCTGTATAGAACCATGTCTTCTAAAGACCCCTTTTCTGCCGAAATGGTTCTTTGTATTGGGAAAGGATTCTTTATTCCCGCCTATTTTGGTTTAAAGTAGATCAGTTATTTAGAAGCTGCCTCCTGATTGGTTGTATGTCCTGAATCAAAGTCCTGATTTAACAGTCCTGCTGAGGTGCCTGCAGACTGATACTCCACACAGGTAAGCTTCAGACTGTTTTTAATCATATATTTTTGTTTTTTTATAATTTAAGATATTCTATGGTTATATAATTTATGGGAATCTGCTTTACCAATTATTTAGGATAGTTAAAATGTATATACTCTACTTAATATTTAAAAAATGTATTACATTAACAATATTATCCTAGCATCAATCATTATTTACTTCTACTGGCTGAACTTCCATAAACCATTTTTCTAAAGTATTTTCATGCACATTATCTTGATGTTTCTTCAACAGTATGTTGTACAACATGTATTTAGGTTTATTTATTGATATTTCAGAGTTTCATATGGGATATACATTTATATTTATTTACTCCTTCCCAATCACAATATTCTACATCAAAATCTAACGACAACACACAAAAAAGAACATTCAGACCACATAATTTCACATTTGATCAATTTATTAATATTTTAAGACATTTAACTATTTTATAACAAAACTTAAAGAGTACATTCCTCGAGATCATAAAAAATACATTTCATGAAGTGTTTAATTTTGCCGTGTTTGAATGTAAGCAATCTGCCAAGTTGTAAATCCGAAGGTGAACGAATAACAAAGTTATTAGCTTATAAAAAAGGTAATCGACTCTGAATCACGCGAACAAGCCATGACCTGTCCCAATCTTTAACCACAATGTACCTACGTCACTAGAAAAATCCCCGCCTACTGACTGCGAAAACTTAACTCTCTCCTCCCCAAACACTGTACTAGCTCGTTCGTGACGTGTGCATCATGTCTAAGAGAAGCTGTGTTCTATGTAGTGAAGCTAAGTCAGTCTTATTTTCACTACCAAAGGAAGAACTTCTGAGGAAAAAATGGTTACTATTTATTTTTCAAACGACACCAAAGGAGTATAAACCGAACGTTTTACTTTGCGCGCGTCATTTTACCGAAGATTGCTTCATCAATCTTGGCGCCTTTACTGCAGGATACATTAAACGTCTTTCCTTAAAAGATGTTGCAATACCAACTTTATTTGGACCTGTAAGCTCCACCGAATCACAACCTGTAAGTGTGACTCTTTATTTTTGTCTTTACTTAAAATTAAATTTGTGTGACGTTATCTCATGTCTGTGTTTAGCTAACGTTACCGTTATTTTTGGGGTTGTTACTGTTTGTTTACCTAACGTTAGCTATAAACTCGTTGCGCTAATGTAAGTGTTCAACCATATTAACTCGCAAAGTCTTTATTTCAAGAACTGCGTGGTGTACTATAGTTATAATAACATCTGAAGATACGAACACCGTACACTGTATGCCGTGATAACTAACTGTTACAAGAGAAGTGTCTAAAACAGTCCTTTTTCTTACTGGCATCTGTATAAGGATTAAAGAATGATTCGTCAGACTCGGGCTCGAACTGGTAAGGTAAAATCGACGCCATCTCTCTCTATACACTGTTAATATCCAACCACCTGCAAACCGTAATACAGCAGTAATGATAGGCGGTCCATTTGCGACACATGCTGAACGCGTTTGACCAATCACAGCAGACTAGACCATTTGACCAATCACAGCAGACTAGACCATCTGACCAATCACAGCAGACTACACTATCTGACCAATCAGATCAGACTACGCTGGCGGAAAGGCGGAGATTACACAGATGAATCGCGGAACGAATCATTTGAGAGTCAGTCAAGAAGTAAGGTAATAAAAACTGCTTATTATTACGAAATAATAGTATTTTTACATCATGTATGTACATAAACTTGTTGTCGGACACTCCATAAACCAAAATAAGCCCTTAAAAATATTGAGGAATGTACTCTTTAAACATAAAAATCCCCAAAATAGATAAAAAAAAAATGAGGAAATATCAGCTATAAAAATATTAATATGCATGAATTTTTAGGATGCACCGAATCTAACATTCTTGGCCGAAGCCGAAGCCGAACATGATGTGAAACACTTGGCCGAAGGCCGAATAATACCGAACACCGAATATGGTTTTTGCATTTCTTCTATTTATTAAGCTATTTTTTCACTATTGCACAAACTGAATAGTCAAAATTTGCTTTTAAAAATTTGTCTTGCTTTTCAATAAAATACAATACAACTTAATATAAAATTGAGCAAAACAAAATACATTAAAACAAAAAATTTAATAGCCTATATTAATTAGGCCTATAACTGACTGGTAAAAGAATGTAATGTAAGTTACTCTGTACCCCTACAACAAAACAGTTCATTAAAAAGTGTCATTCCACATTAGGCCTATAAACTAAAAATACGAATAAACTAAAACTGTTGGATTATTATAGGCTACGTTGCAAAATGATTGTAAGAAAAAAAAACATCGAACGCAAGCTATTCTGACTGATGCTGACTGACAACCATATCAGTTCACGTCTCTCCTGCAAACTCCGCCCACAAAAGCTGACTGTTCTCTGGTGCACTCGTGGCCGGGATGCACAGAACATACTTTGACAAGTTGTTTAGTACAGGGAACTGTGTGCGCGCGACCACTGTATGATGTCAAAGGATGTCGCGAGCGGCGGGGCTACTGTCAGACAGCCCGCTCCCGTCTGAAATAGCCACAAGTTACCGACCGGTAAAGACGCTTTCATTCGGAAATTTACTTCCGTGCGGCAAGTCCCGTGCTTTGTCTTTCTCTGACACCTTAAAATGCTCCACACACACACTGCCAAAATGTTTGCGGCATTAATAAAGCGCACGTCTCTCTCTCTCTCTCTCTCTCTCTCTCTGCGCTGGTTGCTAGTTGATCGTTTCTCGAGTCATGTTCGGTAAAATTATTCGGCCATTTCACATATTCGGCCGAATACCGAACATGCGTTTTTTGCTATTTTCGGCCGAATATATTCGGTGGCCGAACATTCGGTGCATCCCTACAATTTTCAGTGCTTGGACTTTTGGTGACAGCTTGGTTTTATCCGGTTCCATCAGGATTTTCTCAAATTCTTCAAACGTGTACTTGAGGTCTTTCTGATTGTTAAGATTAAGGGCATAAATTAGTCCAAAAAGCATCCCACATCCAAGGGTAACACTCAGCAGGTTTCGCAGAACTTACACACATTCAAGTACCATACCAACATCTGTAGGTTCGTCTCCAGGATCAACACCTTCTGCCCAAATGACATAGATTCTTATTGTTGTTGTCTGTACAGTACAATCCCAGATTTAGCCTCTTCACTTTCATAGTCCTGGAGGACAAACAAAGAAGAATGAGTTTTGTCCCAGTTGTTTTGCAAACTCTGACATTTTATATATGTAGATTCATTTAAATGTTATATTTGTAAAATGATGGAACATTTTTAGAACAGGTTTGCACAGGTTTCATAAAATGTACTCGACTCACCATGAATGCCCTTCAAGCTTGCCAAGGCTACTTTTGTAAACCTGCAAGCCAGCAAACCAACCTAAATGTATTGCGATTCTTCCCAGTGCCATTTTTGGTTTCTGGACTAATTAAAAATGCAAGCACTGACAATTATGATGCTCGAGTGATATGCTAGAAAACAAAACTATTAAATTGCTGCAAATTTAAATATACAAATTTTCAGTGTTTTTCACAGTTCTTCCCATTTTATTTATTTGACTCGAAGATTTTTTTGTATTCGAATTACAAGAGGAATCGTTCCAGCCGTACTGCACACTATACAAAAACGGGCATAAGCTAGACTGTGATGCCAATGAGAATTTAAGAATAAATGTAAATTTATCCTTAAGACATTTGTAACATAAGGAGTAGGTTGACATACACTTACCACATATTCTTTGACGAGTGTCTCAGGTATTTGTAGAGGTAGACACATAGGCTCAGGATCAATCAAGCTTAACAATTTCTAGAAAAAAAAGGAAATTAGTGAGCAATTTACATCTTAAGCAAGGTTACATTTTAAAGTGTGTTGTTAATTGTCATAATTTACTCAACCTCATGTCACTCCAGGTCACAAAATGTTAAGTGTTTAGGTGATAGCGTGCTTTGAAATACAGTGTTAATGAAGTTTAACGGCTGCAGATTATAACATATATTAATATATAAAGTATAATAAACATGCATATATAAAGCCAATAAACATGAAATTAAAAACAAAAGTTCTGAACCAACAGAACAATCCTGATTATTAATCGTGACTAAAATTTTGAGCAAAATAATTGGGATTATCATTTTTCCCATAATCGTGCAGCCCTAGGTTCAGGGCATGGCCCCCCATTTGATAAAAGCACTAAGTAAATAAATGTAAGTGTAATGTAACATGTCATGGAATGCCAGGAAAAAAGCTTACTAAATGTTTGTTCTAAATGTTGCTTTGGATAAAAATGTGTAAAGTAAATGAATACAAACTGTACTGTATAAAAAATCAGTCCCATTACTTGAAAAATCATCTGGGACAACAATAACTGGTTTAGTTATACAAGCTTATTAGTCATACAAATAGCCAAGAAAGGGTGAGGGTTTTCCATGGGTTAAGCAGTCAAGCAAACAGTATAAAACATTCTTCATTAATAATGAAAGTTACAGGAACAAAACATTATATATCTAACCTTAACAATTCAGAACCTTCACAACAACACAGAACCACAAATGCCTTATCATGCAGCGAAGGCAAATGCAGAACACCCAAAACCAGCGGTCTCTTACAATCTATTTGTTCATCCACATCTAATGTAAAACTCAAAGCCATTCTTTCATCCTTTGAAGAGTTTAAAAAAAAGACGCATATCTTATATTAACACATTAAATTACGCCATCCGAAGATCTATTGTGTGCGGTAAGTCATAAAATTGAAAAAAAAACCTTAAGATGAATGCATTCGTCAAGGGCTTGGGGGCTTTTAGTATTAGCACACACACAGACCTCTGAACAAATGCACTCACACCTTGCTTTGAAAGAGAGAAGAGACAGCATGCTTCATTGATTACCTTATCTGCTGCATCTCAAAGGGAAGATTAAGGCATTAATTTCCATATAGAAAAGGTAAGGTGGTTTGGCGAGGGGGGGGTGGTGTAGGGTTGATGACACGTTTCCTCTCCCTTCAAGGCATTTATGTCAATTATCTGAATGCGACTATACGCTATGCTCTTGATTTCGCAATACTTGACAACAGCACGAAAACCACAAAAATTTCCAAAGATGAGCCTGATGCAGAATTCTTGTCTATTTGTATTTTTTAAATAAGCAGAAAATTGTAACAGTATTTCTGAAAAACGCAATAAAACACAGCTTGTTTGAAATCTAGGTCATGCCTATTTCTTTCTATTTTGTGACACATCTATTCATGAAAGAGGACAAAATCACTTAATAACACAGCGAATCTTAATAGTGACTGCGCTCTAGAAATACAATGCTACAGTTCTATTTACTGTAGTTGATGTTGAAAGAAAATGTTGAAATACACATGGAGCACCTCTATGACAGAACTGACAGCTTCTGACCATTTATCATTATAAACAAAATTATGTGTACGTGTCGTAAACGACTGAATAAGACCAACGTGAACATTTTCTGAAATTATTGACCACCTCAAGCAAGTATGATGAAGACAGTAAAACTGTGGCTGTTTCACACTTCTTCCTTAATTTGAAAGGAATGAAGAAGAATTTTAGTCATTTAGTGTGTAGATGAGATTTTAGGCTAAAAAAATCAAATGAAACCAGTGACAGTAGCGTGTCAAAAATGAATTAAACGCAAATGTGAAATAAACTACCACCATATTAGGGACAATTAGGAGGCAGAGGCTGAAAATTCAATATTTTATTTCACAGCTGACGTACCGGTTACATAATGTATTGGTCATTTTTGGTAATTTCATGAATTAGGCCAGCTGGCAACGTAGGTGGCACATCCCAGGCACGTTATTTCATTACCATTAAATGACCAATTCATGATGTTCCCTGCACGAACTCCTGACATTACAAGATAACCAAGGACGGTCCAGTTACATACTATATTCATACTATTTTGGTAATAACATGACCTACTACAGGTAACGTAAGAGGCTCGTTGTGGGCAAGTAATTTCATTACCAATAAAAATGTTATTAACATTAATCATACATGTCGCTTACTATCTAAACATGCGTGTTTAAAACGTTTTTAATCAGGACATTGTAAATCTGTTGATTAAATAAGCCAAGAGATATTTAATACGCTAAATGCAGGCCGCTTTCTGCTGTATGGAAATGTAACGCCCGATTCACACATACACGTATGCAGTACAGATCAGTCATGCACCATTGTGCTTCCACACATACTACGTTTGTAGCACGCTAGCGTAGAGGTGGGCGGAATGGCCAAAAATCTATTTCACGGAATGAGTAATTTTATTTCACGGTAACAGTATATTTCATGAAACAATCTCCCATTATAATTCTATATTTTATACCTCATTTTTCTTAGATTGATTTGTATGGAAGTTATGAAAATGTACTAAAGATATCAAATTAAGTTCTGATAATCAGATGTATTATTTATTCATATTTATCTTCTGGCTATATCATATGTATACAGTAGGAAGATAGACAACATATATAACAATAAAGTATGAATATGCACAAACAATGAGAGTACAGTATATGACTAGTGTTATAAACTGGTGTTCATGGGGTTTGTACTGTAGGTCTTTATCGCTCTTCATTCTCTATTACATGAGCAATTTTAGTGTGTTGCGACTCTCTGTCTTTAGGTTTGTTTATTCTCGGGCTTGTTTTTGCACTGCAAGTGAATCCTTACACGTCTCCTAAAACTGGAGGTAGAAGCGTATGGAGTTTATATAGACCCAAAACTCACGCGCATGGAATCCGCGCGCATACGCGCGATGCAAACACGCATAATGATAACCACATGCGGAAAGCTGCTCCACGAGGGCGCATTTAAACTCCGCGAGTGAGCAGAACAGTATCCGCAAGCGGAAAAGAATCCTCGCGCGGGCGCATTTCTGCTCCGCGAGCAAAAACTCAGTCCGCGAGCAGAGATTCTCTCTATGCTCTCGCAACTGCTCAACACTTGCTCGCTCGTCGATTTGACTTCGGAGACTTTGGAGGCGGGACAATGGCAGATGTCTCCGCTCATTTGATCGGTAACTTTTAACATGCACTCACCTACAGATTACATGTCTTACTACCTAATGATTAGTGTATTACCTTGCCTTAGCTATGTGTTAGTATTTTAACAAGTGACATTTTGATTTCTTACATCTGTCAACAAAAATTATGCTATATAATATAGAAGTTAAACTTACATGTCACGTATGACCTATTTAAAACATATAATAATTATAATTAATGTCTCCTCTAGTCATTAAATTTGAGTTATCTAATATCTGTTTACTGGTATAGCCGTTTTAATATTTTCAAAACAAATAAAGCAAAACAAATAAATTATTTAAATTAAATTTTAGAGAGTACATCATATTGTAATTTATAATATCTTGTGCTTTGAGTTATACTGTTGTAGCCATTTATTAATTCTCATTTTATAACATTTCATGAAAATTATTAACAATACAAAAGCAATTATGAATACACATACCAAACTATTTTTCCCTTTCTGTCGGTCTCTCGACGTTGTGTCGAACCGACAGAATGGGGTTGTCTTGAGAACCTATCATCTTCTGAGTATATTGAAAAGGCCAATGAAAATTGGCGAATGAAATTTGCATCCGCCTCCCCGGATGTCCGGGTATAAGAGGGAAGCCGCGGTGCTTCTCCAGCAAATTCTCCAGCGTGGCATGTCCCGCTGTTCTCATGGGTGCAACACACTCATCGAGGAGGGGACGGACACAATGCCTGCTTCCAGTACGCTGGGGCAGACGTTGTGGATACGTCCTGCCCGCACTGCGGGGGTGACGATTCAGACGTTGCGTCACAGGTGGCTGTGTTCCCACGGGACTCAGCCACCACCTCGTTTGCTCCCCGTTCCGTGGCGGCAGGACTACGGCCCTGCCGTCCGCTATGGCAAGCAGCGAGGGTGAATGAGGATTACTGTGAGCGATAATCCGCCAGCCACGGCTCACGGACCGTTCACACCTCGTTTCGCTTGTCTGACCGTTCCCCAAAAAAGACGGTCCGCCGTCTTATTCCTCAATCACGTATTCGGACACGATGCGTGATGATGAGATTCTCTTGGGACACTCGTCGAGGAGAGGGACGGACACAATGCCTGCTTCCAGTACGCTGGGGCAGACGTTGTGGATACGTCCTGCCCGCACTGCGGGCGGTGACGATTCAGACGTTGCGTCACAGGTGGCTGTGTTCCCACGGGACTCAGCCACCACCTCGTTTGCTCCCCGTTCCGTGGCGGCAGGACTACGGCCCTGCCGTCCGCTATGGCAAGCAGCGAGGGTGAATGAGGATTACTGTGAGCGATAATCCGCCAGCCACGGCTCACGGACCGTTCACACCTCGTTTCGCTTGTCTGACCGTTCCCCAAAAAAGACGGTCCGCCGTCTTATTCCTCAATCACGTATTCGGACACGATGCGTGATGATGAGATGTCTCTTGCAGCATCGGGGGGTGACGTACTGCCATCCGACTCCGACGATTCCTCGGGCTCCCTCCCTCGGGGGGTCGAGCCCAGGAAAAAGCGGACGTCGAATGTCGCCATGCTTTCCCGGGCCGCCGTGAGTGTTGGGTTGCAGTGCCCGCACTGCCTCTCCCGGCGCTCGCGGCTGGCTACATGGCGCCTCGGGTTGAGCGCGGCTCCAAGCCGCGCCCGCCCCCAGTGCCGTGTTTACCGGAAGTGCATGAGGAACTTTGTAAGACCTGGAACGCCCCTTCCGGCACGTTTCACGTCAAACAAAGTTCTGTCACCCTCTCTTCCCTCGAGGTTGACAGGCTGCCTCCTCTCTCCACGCTATGGCTCCTGCCAGGCCAGGGCGTTGAGAGAGCTCCACGAGGGTAAGACCGACCCAGCGCTTATGCAGGAACTCCGCGCCGCCACCGACCTCGCTCTACGGGCGACCAAGGTGACCACACGGGCCCTGGGTCGGACGATGTCCACACTTGTGGTCCATGAGGAACTCCTCTGGCCGATACTTGCGCAGATGAGTAACGCTGAGAAGGTCCGCTTTCTCGACGTACCCGTCTCGCAAGGGGGGGCTGGTTGGTGTTACTGTGGAGGGTTCTCGACAGTAAAAAGCAGTCCTCCGTGCCGCAACTCGGCCGCCTCGGCCGTCGAGTCCCGTGCACTGTCTGCTTCCCAGCAGCCCTGGTCCTCTTCAACGCCCTCCAGTGACCTGGAGGAGACAGCGAAGAGGAGACCATCGCCCCATCAGCAGCCGCGGGCAGCGGCTGTCATGGGATCACCTCAGGGGGATCGAGGCTACCATTGGGCCCGACCCCACACCACAGCGCTGTGTAGTCGGAAGCGACGTTCCTGCCCCGTTCCTACCCTCTGCACGACGGTGAACGGCAAACTCGACGTTGCGTCATGGCAAAGCGCAATGTCGAGTATAAACACCAGCCCTCAGCACTCTCAGTCAGACAGTGCGTTGAGCTGCGCAGTCGCCAGGCAGGAAATATGGCAGAGCCGATCTCCTCCCCGGGGGGCCTCCCCCGGCAAGGAATCCGTACTGCTAGCCATCGAACCACCCTCCGCGGGGGCGATGAAGCAGATCAACCTCTAGTCCCCTGTCACAGTTCTGGGAGCCCCCAGACTGTCAGGCGGGCTGAGGAAGACGATCCGTCTCGGCTACGCGATTCAGTCGCTACACGTCCGCCCAAGTTCCGGGACGTCCTTTTACCTCAGGCAGAGGCAGGGATGCCCCCGTACTTCGGGCGGAGGTCGCCTCCCTTCTGGTGAAGGGAGCGATCGAGCCCGTCCCACCGGCCGAGGTGTTCAGCGGGTTTTACAGCCCGTACTTCATTGTCCCTAAGAAAGGCGGAGGGTTGCGCCCTATCTTGGGTCTGTGTGTTCTGAACAGGCACCTACACTAGCTGCCTTTCAGGATGGTCACGCAGAAGCGCATCCTGGCGTCCGTCAGGCGTCAGGACTGGTTCATGGCAATCGACCTGAAGGACGCGTACTTTCATGTCTCGATCCTCCCTCGACTTCGGCCGTTCCGACGGTTCGCGTTCGAGGGACGGGCATATCAGTACAGGGTCCTCCCCTTCGGTCTGTCCCTGTCTCCACGAGTCTTTACGAAGGTCGTGGAAGCCGCCCTCCTTCCCCGTTGGGAAGGAGGTGTACGGGTACTAACTATCTCGACGACTGGCTCAAGTTTGGGCACACTCTCGAGATCTGTGGTGTACACACAGGGACCTGGTGCTCCGGCACCTAGATCGGTGGGGCCACAGGTCAACTGAGATAAGAGCAAGCTCTCCCCGGTGCAGAGCATCCTCTTTCTCGGTATGGAACTCGACTCTGTCCTCACGGGCGGCCCCGCTCACCCCCAGGGGGGGGCGCGAGGACTAGCGCGCCCGGTCAGTGTTGAACTGCCTGAGATCAGACAGTCAGCGGTCCCCCTGTAACAGGAGGCTCCTGGGATTCATGGCATCCTCGGCGGGGGTGGCCCCCCCTCGGGTCGATGCATATACGACCGCTCCAACACTGGCGGCAGAGTCAAGTTCCTTGGAGAGCGTGGCACACCGGCAGCAGGCGTTGGTCACACGCTTTTCTGCCGACACACCCTAAGGGGTGCCGTGTGCAACGGGCAAGCAGTGTGTGCGGGTGGCTAACATGACTCGCCCGACGCCTCCTCCTCTGGAGTCAGCAGGTGATCAGCTCCCTGCGAGCCACTCACATTCCTGAACCAGACAGCCGATTGCTCTCTCGTCAGTTGACACCTTGCGGAGAGTGGCGACTCCCTCCCCGCGCAGCCGGCTCATTTGGGGGCAGTTTGGCCAGGCACAGGTGGTCCTGTTGCCTCCCCGAACTCCTCCCATGTCGCTTGGGTACTCCCTGTCCGAGGACCCTCGGCACGGATGCCCTTGCGCACAGCTGGCCGCGGGACAAGCGGAAGTACGCTTCCCCCCAGTGAGCCTCATTGCACAGGGCCTGTGCAAGGCCAGGGAAGAGGAGCATCAAGTGGTACTAGTTACGCCCCTTCGGCCTAACCAGGACTTGGTTCTCGGAGCTGAGGCTCTGACAACAACTCCCCCCTGGCCGCTCCCCTGGCGGACAGCTTCCCCAGGGGAAGGGGCACGTTACGGCATCCCAGGCAAAACCTGTCTCCATGTCTGGAGGGACGAGGAGATCCTGAGTGACCCACCCCCAGTCCGGTTGGGACGTCACTCAGGCTAAGGGCTTCGGCCACTGGGCGGCTATACGCCCATAGGTGGCGCCTCTTCTCGTCCTGGTGCTCTTCTCACCGAGAAGAACGCGGAGTTGCTCGGTCGGTACGAGCTGTCCCGTCCTCAAGAGAGCGGGGGGTAACCTTTCCCCCTCCACACTGGGAATGTATGTAGCCGCTACGGCCGCTCATCATGACCCAAGTGCTGGGTAGCCTCTGGGACAGCACGCCTGGTCATTAGGTTCCTAAGGGGCGCGAGAGGGTGACCACCTTTCCGCGCTCCGTACCCTCTTGCGAACTAGGTGGGGGCCTCAAGAGGCCCCCTCCCTTTGAGCCTTTCGGGGTTACCGCTCTTTCTAGTCTTGATAAAGACGGTGTTCCGCTTGCGCTACCTCCAAGAGGGTAGGGGATCTACAAGCACTCTCCGTGTCCGCAGATTGCCTAGAACTCGGGGCCGGGATTCTCACGTTATCTTGAGACCCCGCCCCGGCTACGTGCCAAGGTTCCCACCACTCTCCCGAGAGACCAGGTGGTGAACCTGCAGGCGCTCCCCACCGGGGAGGAAGACCCACCTATCGTGCTTGTCCAGTACGCGCACGGCGCCTCTGCTTGGACGCACGCAGAGCCAGAAGCTCTGAGCAGCTCTTTGTCTGTTTCGGAGGTCAGCAGGAGGGCTGTCTCCAAACAGAGGCTGGCGCACTGGATCGTGGATGCCCTCGTTAGGGCATACCATCTTTTTTCTGCCCGTTGGGGGTGAGGCACACCCCTCGTGGCTGGCTCAGGGCGCCTCTCTGGCAGACATCTGCGGAGCTGCGGGTTGGGCTATGCCTAACAACTCCGTGAGGTTCTAATACCTACGCGCGGAACCGGTGTCAGCCCGCATCCTGGCAAGGTGTGGGACCGGCAGCCGGTAGGGCATACGCCTGCGGAAGCCCTTCCCCCTCCGGGGGGAGCAGGTGCGATCCCGCCTCACTTCTTTCCCCTCGGGTAAAGAACAGGCATTCCATCCATCACTAAGCACCCTTCCAGGGGACAGGCTGGGCAGAGCAGCCCTGCCCCCTTAGGCCGGGGAACAGTTGAGTTATCTCCCACATAGCTCTAACCGGACCTAGTGCTCCAGCGTGGTAACCCCCTCCGTGGGCTGTTCCGTCTGATGTATCCTCATGAATGGTTCCCACCTTGGCAACCCATGACCTCCCCAGGTGGACTCCCACCTTGCGGTTAACTCCTGCAGTCCGCACATTCCTCCCATGAGTTCTCCCCTGATGGTGAGACCATGTGGTGTCTCCACTATTCCTCCCACGGTAGGTAGTGGCCTCTGCAGCGTTTTTCCCCCAGGGGGGAATAATGCTTACCCAGTGGCCCGTACGGTGCCGGGCGGCTTCTCGCCATTTAGAGAATCAGGCCTCCGCCCGTGACGGCCGGCGTTAGGGGCTTCCCAACTTTTTGTGGAAAGCTCTGGGTCCCCCTTCCTCTCCACTGGAAGGTCATAATTTGCGCTAGCGTGTTCGTCTGACTCGCCCAGGCCAGTCAACGTCGCTCCGCAGAGATTGTGACGCGGCTCAGTGCTGTGGCGTTTCCATAGGAACCCCATTCTGTCGGTTCGACACAACGTCGAGAGACCGACAGAAAGGGAACGTCTTGGTTACGGATGTAACCTCGGTTCCCTGATGGAGGGAACGAGACGTTGTGTCCCTCATGCCACAACACTGGCCGCCCACCCCAGCGGTCGGGGGAGGATGCTTTAGGCTCTGAAGAACCAAAGGTGAATGAATGAGCACGCCGGCTTCCCTCTTATACCCGGACATCCGGGGAGGAGCCCGGCATGCAAATTTCATTCGCCAATTTTCATTGGCCTTTTCAATATACTCAGAAGATGATAGGTTCTCAAGACAACCCCATTCTGTCGGTTCGACACAACGTCTCGTTCCCTCCATCAGGGAACCGAGGTTACATCCGTAACCGAGACGATTTCTAACTTCCTGTCAACATGCCAAATATGTAGATCCAAAGCCAAGGGCATACATAACACTGTAACCCAAGTTTAAAAACGGAAAAAAGTATCGTGTTATGCCAAATTAAGACGTCTGTACAACAGGTAAGATACAGGTCAGAGACTGTAGGTGAGTGCATGTTAAAAGTTACCAATCAAAGGATCGGAGAAGTCTGCCATTGTCCCGCCTCCAAAGTCTCAGAAGTCAAATCGACGAGCGAGCAAGTGTTGAGCAGTTGCGAGAGCATAGAGAGAATTGCGCATGCGCTTGTCAAAGCCTCTGCTCGCGGACTGCGTTTTTGCACGCGGAGCAGAAATGCGCTCTCGCAAGGATTCTTTTTCGTGCGCCGATACTGTTCTGCGCTCTCGCGAAGGTGTGTTTACGCTCGTGGAACTGTTCTGCGTGCTTAAATCACACGCACGTGTGGTTTTCAAGTGCGCAAGTTTTGGCACTGAATAAACTCCATAGAAGCGCGTCACATCAAAGCGCTCACGCACGGGCATCATCGCGCATTTCAACGCAAGTTTCACCTTGGCTCGCCTGAAGTTAAAATTTATAAAACTATTAACAGCTTTTCAAAACAACCTGACTTCTGAAATACGTGTTGAGAATGACCTTTTTTAAATGCTGGCGCAGATCCCTGCACGAGCACTGCGGGTGAGAGAAGCGCCGGACTGGAGCGGATCACTAAACTACAGACTGAAAGGAGGTCAAAGGAAGTTTGATACGTTCATTTGTTACGGGTGGATTAATTCATTAGTTTTTTTCAGAATAGCGCCTAATTTGCAGAGGGCCGAGTTAACCACGCCTACTTATTTACATTCCGCAGAATACACGGAATAGAAAAATCTCTTACGGTTGACATTTATTCCGCGGTAACGGAATATTCCGTCATTCCGCCCAGCCCTACGCTAGCGGTCCGTTTCTTCTGTGTGATTCAATCAACAATGGGTAAGGGTATTTTCCGATATACGATTAATCGAAACGTAAGTTTTTAAAAAGTTTTTTTTTCATCATTGTGATTCTCCATTTTACTACATGTTTAGTGCGAGTGGTTGATATATATATATATATATACAGCATCCACCGTAAACTTCCATGATGTATCCAGATTAAAAAACATGACTTTGAATTAAGTGTAGAACAACACAGAAATAAAATTATAAACCTTTTTCAGGACTAAACACAACAGCTGAAAAAAAAACATATTATTTAAATGATATTTTATCTGTAGTTTTGATGTTAGGATGGTACTTAAAAACACTTGATGCTTACGTGAAGTTATATTACCCTAGCCTATTAAAAGAGTTTCAAAATAACTTACCATCCATTCCATTTAGCATTCATGTCTTTATAAAAACAGTCCTGGGGGTCATAAATCACTTTGTATTTCTCTACCTCAATAATAAGCAGCGTGTCATCCATCGCGCTGCCGTCTTGTACTTTCTGGACCACCTGCTTGTCACTATCTGCATAGAAGCACCTTCCTCACGCAATATAAACACTGTAGAATATGTGTACTACACAACATTGTAATCGGCTTGTATTGCTTAATTAAACAAATAGCATAAATAAAAAATGGTAGTAAACTTCATTTATATGCATTTATGCATGATACGTGTGCTATCACTTTAAAACAGTCCGTGCTGTACAGAAAAAATAGACTCGATGCATAACCGATCGCTGCACTGACGTATCGTAACGTATCTGCAACTGACCGACCGCACCGCATCCGTGTGCTTTGTGAATGATCTAATCCCTTAATTTGGGCACGTGAAAAAATACGCACCGCATACGTCACACCAGCTGCAGTAAATCGCGCTATTCGCGCATAGTTGGACGCTTGAACATTTTCAGTTTACTCGCTTCATTCGCGCGTGAAATTCACTTAACAACAAACTCGAATTCGCGTCATGGGAGGGGCTTCTGCCAGGCGGATCCAGTCTTGTTGCGAAATGGCTGACATGGATTTTGTTGAGATTTACCAGATTGTCCGACCTCCTCACTCACTTTCTTCCAATCAAGATCCTTTTTATTCCTGTTTTGATAAAAGTAAGAAGATGTATCGTACAGCTCCGGGTATCCACATACAGCGACGATGATTTTGTTCCCCATTGTTGTTTCGGATTTCTGCCTCCGCTCGCTACGTCACGTCACTAATAGAGCAAGCTCCTGATATTGCGTATTTGCATTGACTTAACATGTAAATCACTCGCCTTAACGCTTCATTCGCGTCTGGTGGGAACGCAGCATTAATCGGCCGTAACAGTGTGCGTTTATGTTTTAATTTCACAATTGTCATTTAATACTAGTAAAAAAACTAATTTAAACAGATTTTTTTAATTTATATTCTGACAGAATGTCGTCTGACAGCAGTAATACGCTTTTTTGAAGGGCTTCTGTAGGCTACTGACAGGAATTAAAGTTCATCTGACAGGAAATGTCGTTTTATCAGGTAAGACAAATTTCTACTCAACAAATAAACGGCTTTTACAAAAGTAAATGAGAGTAAAGTGCAAAAAAACGTTGCTTTAGGTTTAATTTAATTATATTTTTTATTATTTTTAAGGTATACACAGCGTCGGTAGCAGTTTTGAGTAACCACGGCAACGGGACATAACACCCCTGTTGAAAAAAACAGCACATGCTCTGTTAGGTATGTTTTGATGCTGGTTTAATTGAGCAGCTTAAACCAGCTATGGACCAGCAAACCAGCATCAAAACAAACCAAACCTGTTTTTTTTCAACAGGGACGGCGCCTGAAGAGGACATATAACGTTAACTCTGTATAAAAAGACCAGCAATCACAATAATATCTTGTATTTGAAGTGGGGGTTTTTATGCTTTATAGGCCTCATTATTTATCTGTCGTGGATCATGCTATGTGTTTTAAATAACTGTTATATAAAGTTAAGTCATAGGCGTAATTTGCGGGTGGACGGATGGGACATGTCCCCACCACTTTTTGCCAACGTCAATTTTGTCCCCACCACTTATTGGAATAAATAAAAAATACGGAGTGTCTATTTACCGTGCAAGTAGCCCGCTTTGTAAGCAGAGGCTATTTATACTAACTCCGCCCATCAGTTTCAGATTGGAATAGACAAAATGTAAGAAAGGCACACGAAAATCGACTGCTCCAGTTGTGTAGAGCGTAATACATGTGTTACCTACTTCATGTCGTCGTGGGTTCGGGACTGCTGTATGCTGAAATTTTTCCCTATCACATGTCAGATTGTAAAGGTATTTATTTTTAATCAAATTTTGCGCTTAATTGCACTTTGGTGCTATATATATCCGTCCTTATTGTTCTCGACATGCGGTTGCTATCGTCTATTGCAAGATTAATTACATTTTGATACTTGATAGAAAACTCCAATAAATGGAAAAAGTCACAACTTTGTAGTTTCATGAGTTCAAAACAAAATTTAGAAAGTTCGTTGTATATTTGTAGCCTATCTGGCAATTCCCGTAGTAATAAGTGAAAATAAGATTTTTTAAAGATATTATTTTTCCATCTGTTTCCCCTGTATACTTGAATGTTTGTCCTTATTAGCAGGGGGTTCCCAAACGTCTCAATCCTTGACCCACCGACAGGTAATCTGTGTCAAACACCAAATTTTTAACATGGGGAAAACACACATTCGTTTCAGTAGTTTTTATTTTATCACGAATTAATACGTTTAATTACGTACGGCAACAGCCATCCTTACATATAATAAAGCACAACATACTTTAAATGATCTTTAAATGATCTATGGACAATGTTGAGATCCAATGAACAATATTGTCATTGAGGTTTCTCGTCACTTCCTGTTTGCTGAGAGCGCGTGGTTTGAGTCGGAGCTCTTTCAAATTTATTCTTAATACATCGTTTATTCTTGTTATATCTTAAGACTTGTGTTTTAAATTGTTATCCTCCGAGGGTAAAACATATCCTTAAATATATCCCATACCAAAATCGTATTTAAACGCACAGATAATTTATTTTTATCGGATCACTCGCTATTAGCCTCAGGCTGTTAGCATTCCCAGCCTGCCTGCTTACTGCTTAACACACTGTTCTCGTTACTACATCACTAATGGCTAATGTTTCAGATGTGTTTGTACCTCTGTGTGCAGATGAGGAAACGATCGCACTTCAGTCGGAACTGGAGGCTGTGGAGAAGCAGATCCAGGATCTACTAGAGAAGCAGACACGGCTGCGAGAACGAAAAACGGCGCTGGAAACATCCAGAGCTGACGCTCGCAAATCCGCGGTAAGTTTTCATCGCGATTTTAATACTCCTTCCACTTCTACTCCGCGTGTTTCTCTGCACAGAGCCCAGGCTTCGAGAACACGGTCAGCCCAAATGAACTTCACTCCTGCACCGGCACACCCACGGCGAAAGGCGCGAGCTAGGACTGGAGCGATGACCCAACCGCCGCCACCGGTCTTCGAGATCCCGACCAGGAACCGCTTTGCCGCCCTCTGCGAGACGGAATGCAACGCTGTGGTCATCGGAGACTCAATCGTCCGGAACGTACGCGCTTCCTCCACTAAAGGTAAGGTGCACACTCATTGTTTTCCTGGCGCCCGTGTTCTTGATGTCTCTGCGCAGGTACCTGCGATCCTGAAGGACGATGCTAACGTCGGAGCTGTCGTGCTGCACGCGGGGGCGAATGACGTCAGGATGAGGCAGTCGGAGATCCTGAAGAGGGACTTCAGGAGTCTGATCGAGACAGTACGCAACGCATCGCCCACGGCGAGGATCATCGTATCAGGGCCGCTTCCTACCTACCGACGAGGGAATGAAAAGTTCAGTAGACTATTTGCTCTAAATAAATGGTTGATGTCATGGTGTATTGAACAGAAGCTGCTCTTTGTTGATAATTTTGATCTGTTCTGGGAGCGACCTAGGCTCTTCCGCCCTGACGGCCTGCACCCCAGCAGCATCGGAGCGGTTCTTCTGTCTGACAACATCTCAAAGACGCTACGCACCGCTTGACTACGTCTCCCAGCGGTAAGTCAAAACTTCAACCATAGTCTGTGTTCCTCCCACTCATCTGTTATAAATGTTACTGCTTCCAAATGCATAGAGACTGTGTCTGTCCCCCGAATAATACTACAAAATAACAAAATAGCCAAATCTCAGAGAAAAAATCTAATCGTGATTAAACCTGAGGACAATGTAATAAACGACCAAAACAAACTCATAAAGTTCGGCCTACTAAATATTAGATCACTAAATTCAAAAGCAGTTATTGTAAATGAAATGATCACAGACAACAGTTTTGATATACTTTGCCTTACCGAAACCTGGCTTAAACCAAATGATTATTACGGTCTAAATGAGTGTACACCACCAAGCTACTGTTATATGCATGAGCCACGTCCGGTTGGTCGAGGTGGCGGTGTCGCAACAATCTTTAGAGACTTTCTTACTGTAACTCAGAGAACGGAGCATAAATTTAAATCATTTGAAGTGCTTGCGTTGAACATAATTGTTCCAATTGACAGTAAAAAACCATTGCTTTCTTGTACGTTGGCTACAGTGTATAGACCCCCTGGTCCCTACACTGATTTTCTGAAAGAGTTTGCGGACTTCCTATCGGACCTATTGGTTAACGTTGATAAAGTACTAATTGTCGGAGACTTTAATATCCACGTAGATAGTGCTAACGATGCATTAGCAGTGGCGTTTACAGAGCTATTACACTCTTTTGGAGTAACACAACACATCAATGGACCCACTCATCGATTTAATCATACACTAGACTTGATTATATCTCACGGAGCCGATCTAACCAATATAGATATTATACCTCAAAGCGACGATGTCACTGATCACTATCTTATAACATGTACACTGCGCACTGCAGAAATCAGCCGTTTAACTCGTTATCGACAGGGTAGAACAATTACCTCGACTACTAAAGATAGTTTCACAAAGAGCTTGCCAGATCTGACTCCTTTAATAACCATACCAATAAATATAGAATCGCTCGATGACATGACCAGCAAATTGGGCACTATTTTCTCTAATACATTAGAAGCTGTCGCACCTATGAAGTCAAAAAAGATTAATGAGAAAAACGCAGCACCATGGTACAATAGCACCACTCGCGCCCTTAAAAGAGAAACACGTAAACTGGAGCGCAAATGGAAACAAACCCAATTAGAGGTCTTTAAAATTGCGTGGAAAGAGAGTGCAAACTGTTATAAAAAGGCACTAAAAGCAGCAAAGGCCGAGCACCTCCGTAACCTCATAGTATCACATTTAAGTACCGCGATAGCGATTCAAGTGCAGATTGCTCGATACGCATTTGAATCGCTCTCGCCGTACTTTAATGCGATATGCCAAACAATCTGCACAACCCAACATTAAGTTGAACGCGTCTGTTCCTAAAGTCACTGATTAGCCTCTTCCGGTGTTTTATCAGAGTTGGGGCTAAACTCGCCAGGAAAATGGATCTCACGGGCCAGAACTGAGAACCACTGCTCTACGGACTCGTAGACTTGGCGAGCACTAGGGATGCACCGAAACGAAAATTCTTGGCCGAAGCCGAACATGATGTGAAACACTTGGCCGAAGGCCGAATAATACCGAACACCGAACACGTTTTTTTGCATTTCTTCTATTTATTAAGCTATTTTTTTCACTATTGCACAAACTGAATAGTCAAAATGTGCTTTTTATAATTTGTCTTGCTTTTCAATAAAATACAATACAACTTAATATAAAATTGAGCAAAACAAAGTAAATTCAAACAAAAAATTGAGCCCTCTCCCTTCATGAATAGCCTATATATTAATTAGGCCTATAACTGACTGCTAAAAGAATGTAATGTAAGTTACTCTGTACCCCTACAACAAAACAGTTCAATAAAAACTGTCATTCCACATTAGGCCTATAAGCTAAAAATACGAATAAACTAAAACTGTTGGATTATTATAGGCTACATTGCAAAATGATTTGAGAAAAAAAACATCCGATGCAAGCAATTCTGACTGATGTTGACTGACAACCATTTCAGTTCACGTCTCTCCTCCAAACTCCGCCCACAAAAGCTGACTGTTCTCTCAGAAGGTGCACTCGTGGCCGGGATGCACAGAACATACTTTGACAAGTTGTTTAGTACAGGGGACTGTGTGCACGCGACGACTGCATGATGTCAAAGGATGTCGCGAGAGGCGGGGCTACTGTCAGACCGCCCGCTCCAGTCTGAAATAAAGTTACCGACCGGTAAAGACGCTTTCATTCGGAAATTTACTTCAGTGCGGCAAGTCCCGTGCTGTGTGTTTCTCTGACACTTTAAAATGCTCCACGCACACGCACACACACACACTGCCAAAATGTTTGCGGCAGTAATAAAGCGCACGCGTGTCTCTCTCTCTCTCTCTCTGCGCTGGTTGCTGCTTGATCGTATCACCAGTCATGTTCGGTAAAATTTATTGGGCCATTACACATATTCGGCCGAACATTTTCGGTGGCCGAACATTCGGTGCATCCCTAGCTAGCACGCATAATTTAAGTCCACGAGACCGCAAGTCCACATGAAGTGAGCCATTTGGGACAGGGCCAAAATTCACATCTAGATAAGAATGTATAAAATCCCCGGATTTGTCCTTGATCCGCCCCTTTTATCGAGGATGCATTGGGAGGTGACTTGTGTGGACTTATGACGCTATATTTCCCAACATGCATTGCGCAGCAACGGCAGTGAAGCAGTTAGATAGATAAATGCTTATGATATCACTGTAATTTTTTCACAAAATGTAGTTATAAGAGTTGTTTAGACGAGAATGTATGTGTTTAAAGTTCAAATCTGCAGTTGGTTAATAAAGGTCGCATCTATTTTAAAATTTGTTGGGAGGATTTCGGCGATGTGAGCTCCAGGCAATCAGCGGGCGCTCATGTAACTTACCCGACCAACGCAGCCTCACCTCGGCAAGTGTTTCTGTATCTCACGGCTAGCTCTGATGGATCTGTAGCGGTTAAACATGAGATATAATTAATTTTGGGTATATCTAACAGGCAATCTTTGGTCTTATAAATCTCTTATTTGTTCCTGGGCAAATCGTTTTAACTGATGGCAAAGTTAAGTGTCACTTTTCCATTTTTTGTTTAATGTTGTACCGGAGCGCTTCCTACTGGAGTAACGTTACTTTTGACTAAATTATTTGCTTGTTATATATTCCCTGTTGTACAAACTTCTTACACTTTATAATAAAGCATTGTGTTTTGCATCATATTTCACTTTATTCTAAACAAAATCAGAGCAGCCATGTTGCCAGAATTCAATATTTTTAAAATAAAAACGACAGGAAAAACTGTTGTGTTTTGTCATATTATTTAATTTAACTTCGTTTAAAGCCACAATATGGAATAATTTTGTTATGAAATATCCAAAAGTCACTTGCACAGTGTGATATATTTCATGCAGTTGTGTACTTACATTATCCCGAATGTGCAAATCCAGAGAAATTCCTATTTAAAATAATGGCCCGTCCCTTGTCTCCCTTGTGTTTGTCGCATATCAGTGACTTTTATCCGCTGCTCCGCACTACCCTCAGTTTCCGGTTGTAGAAACTACGGCAACACGCAAATGCGGAAGTGGTTATACAGCATCTGTTGTTCTGTTATTATGGATCGCGATTACTCTTTGGCGAGTAAAGGAAACCCCAAAAAACTGTAAACTTAGGCCAAATGAGGCAAGCAGGCTTATGGACAAACGAAGAAATAAAACAAGGATTAATATTGGCGTGGCGTTTTCTAAATGGAGAGAGCTTCGCGACCAACTTGGACTCGACATAGACTCCGCTCTGGCATGTGTTTTAATAGACAGGTTGTAACGGCCACCTATGTCTAATGTGTATGTACTTTTAAGATGAAGTCTGTTGTGTATGCATGCGGCTCCTGCGTTAGCACGCGAGAGTTGGGTTTGGACGCTGAGAAGTGAACAGGTGTGATGGTCGCTCTACCGCTGACTATGTGTGTACCTTTTCCTTTGTGACGGAACTGGAGGGTTTCCTTCCCCGTTTCTACACCACTATAAAAGTGTGCGGGATGTTTAACCGATGGACTCTCGTGTCTTTCTTCCTCGGCTATGGCCATCTGTTCCATTCCGGGTAACGTTGGCTTAAACTCTCTGGCCCACCGTTACAAAGTGGCGCCCGAACGACTGAATCCTGGCAGACCATCTTTTTGTTTCGCCGCCGTTACGAAGTGGCGTCCGACCTACTGGATCCTGACGATCATCTTTTTGTTTCACCGTTGCTACATAGTGGCGCTCGGTCGACTGAATTTTGCCGACTACTTTTTTGATTTTCATCTTCGCCTCAACTTGGCGCTGGGTCCATTGAATCCTTGCCGACCATCGTTTGCTTTCGCCGCTGCTACAAAGTGGCGCTCGGTCGACTGAATTTTGCCAATTGTCTTTTGATTTCATCCTCATGGATTTTCGTTATTTGACCACTTTTTGGAAGCTAAATATTCGTTGCGGATTTTTTTATTCGCGCTGCACCCGCTACACCGGACCGTGGCGTAACTAGCTTGCTAGCTGTGGAGACCATGCGGTCGGTGCCTAATTGAGTTTCAGGGGCTTGTTCAGGTGATTTATCGACAATTTAACTCTATTGGTTTGTGAATTTGCCTGAACTTTAAGAACTTTTAATATTTCCAAGAAGTTTTTCGTTTTTTTTTACTTTATTTTCCTTCGCCACGTGGATTGAACTGAACTGTACTGCATTTCACTTTATGGTGATATAACGAGGTCACATCGCTTAGCAAGGCTCGACGATGGTGATCGTTTCGACGGTCAACACTATGGCTTGGGCCATGGCGTGCACCGAGGGTCGCCTTGGGCTGGTCATCGGTTTGGGGGTCGTGAGTGTGCCACCTTGACCAGCTAGGTCTTTATGTAGTCTGTTACTTACACTAATATGTGTGTTCATTTAATTTGTTCTAATGCTACCTTGATGTTCATTTATTTCTGGGTCAGCTAAAAGTATAATGGTTATTACAATTTATTTCTAATACTATTGTTTAATGCTATTCAAGTGGTAGTGCGACATCTGCTGTGTTTGAAGACTGTCTTGTACCTTGTCTAAGTTGTTTACTTATGGTTTTATTTTGTACAAATGTGCTGCAGTGAATTATGTATTTTTGATCCGCATATTCTGCCGTGTGCTAGTATACATGCCTGATCGTTTCATATTCCTGTATAGCCATATGTTGTAAGTGCTGCAGTGAAATATGTATTTTGATCCGCTTATACTGCCATGTGTGTTAGTTTTTATGCCTGATCGCTTCATATTCCTGTATAGCCAACTGTATTGTACCTTTGTTGTGTTTTTGAATTCTGTGATTGGTTATTTGCAGTGGGATGCAGTTATTTAGGCCTTGTGATCCGCTTATCCTGCATGTGTGCAAGTGTATGCCGGATTGATTCATATTCCTGCGTATCGTACTGTTTTATAACTGACTTTGTATTTATCTGTTGTTTTTGTTTATTTTCGGTGTGCTGTGTACTGTATGTCTTTTGGTCCGATTATGCTGTCATGTATGACTGCATATACTTGATCGATTCATATTACTGATTAGCTCCTGTCTGGTTACTTTGACAATTGTTCATGTTTGAGGTTGTTCAAATTTGGATTGTCTGTTCTCAGCTGTGTACGGCTGGGGTCAGCCTTTCTTTGCTGGGGGGATCTGTAACGGCCACCTATGTCTAATGTGTATGTAC
>NC_079902.1:7936050-8050401 GCF_024868665.1 Triplophysa rosa
CTTTAAGATGAAGTCTGTTGTGTATGCATGCGGCTCCTGCGTTAGCACGCGAGAGTTGGGTTTGGACGCTGAGAGGTGAACAGGTGTGATGGTCGCTCTACCGCTGACTATGTGTGTACCTTTTCCTTTGTGACGGAACTGGAGGGTTTCCTTCCCCGTTTCTACACCACTATAAAATTGTGCGGGATGTTTAACCGATGGACTCTCGTGTCTTTCTTCCTCGGCTATGGCCATCTGTTCCATTCCGGGTAACGTTGGCTTAAACTCTCTGGCCCACCGTTACAAGGTAAATACAGCCTCACGTTTTCAAGATGAAGAAGAAATTCGGAACATCAAATTCAATTTTCTAAAATTCAAAACGCAGAAATTCAGATCGTACAGAAAGTAGGTCAGAGGTCGTCCACAGGGAAGAGTAGAAGATCTCGGAAAAGTCAAACGGAGCGCTTTGGCCACAATGGCCAGTTATTTATTCTTATTATCCAATCAAACTCCAAACATGCTGTTTTGGAGAGTGGAACTTCTTACATTGAAATAAAAAGGATTTACATTTTTCAAATTGCGACCACGCCCACAAGACTACATGGGTTGATCGTTTGTTGTTGCTGCAGAATAGCCAAGCTCATACCGCTGCAATCTTAGGCAGCTGCCCGGGATGTGTGCGCTCCCTGCCTGCGTTTTTGCCTGCTGTGCCTCCACTGTTTGCGCTCACTCCCAGCGTTTGCTGTTGGTGCTTTTACCCACAGTGTGCTTAGTGCACGCTCGCTGCTAGCTGCCCCACTATGCGCGCTGGCTTCGAGCGTTTGTGGGTGCATATACATTTAATATATTAGACATGTATACAATTTTTATAAAGAACGTTTGTGGGTCTTGCAAAGTCAATGACATACGTGGCACGCTGCAATAAAAGTTATGTATAATATTTAATGCTACAATAGAGAGAAAATGAATAAACTATGTAAGCTACAAGCTTACATAGCTTCTCTTCCCTGCGGACGACCTCTGACCTACTTTCTGTACGATCTGAATTTCTGCGTTTTGAATTTTAGAAAATTGAATTTGATGTTCCGAATTTCTTCTTCATCTTGAAAACGTGAGGCTGTTTTAAAAAAATAATTGGATATTTGCAATCTAAGAATTCAGAGCAAAAAATATGTTGTTTGAAAATGCATGCCTATAAAACTCTGCCTTAAAAAAAAGCAATTGTGTTAAATTTCAAATGTTCAATATTCAAGTAAAAATTATTCTAATTAGAAATCAAAATCTAATTCAAAACTATTTTAACTCCCATATAATATTCAGTTTTGTTAAAAAACACTTGTCAATAATTCAGGTTTACGAAATTCAAATTCAGATTGTTTTGTCATATTTCTGGCTCCATATTTAGGTGGCAGCGCGCAGCGACATCTATCGGACAGGGTGAAATGCTCTGTGAATAAACGTATGAGATGCATGAAATGAAATTGTATGCATGCATTCCAAATGCATTGATCATTACAAAATGTGGGAGGTATTCATTCAGTAAATATTTAGTAAATATTACAACACTTTTCTCAGATATGTATTTTCTTAAGAAAATAACATAAATTATAAGTTACATATTAAGGCCAGAATGTGGAATTCTTGGTAAGGGTAAAAATAATTGCTTTTGGTGGCTTAGATGTAACCACACTGAATGGTTAAAATGTTTTTTTATCTGTTTAATGGATATTATGAATCAAAGGGCTAAAAATAAATTTATAAAACCTGTCATGGTGAAACTTTTGGAGGAAGGTAATAAAAAATGAAGGGCTATGAATAAAATGATGCTTTTGATCTTCTGCATTGTATGATCAGCTTGTTCTGAGTTCTCAATTTCAGAAAACAGCAACAAAATAATAAAAATATGGACTACCAGGTACCAAATACAAAGACGTCAATGTATCATCACAGGACAACAAGGATGTATGATTCCACTACATAAATAAAAATACAGATTAACAGAGATGATGCATTCATTGCAGATATATAAAATAGATACAGGATCACAACCAAATACAAGTGTCATTAGCACCTGTAAAAGTCTCACCTGGGCATAAAATCACAAAATTGTACGTATTTAACAACCTTGTCTATCAAGGTACATATCAATGAAATGCATATGTCTATTGCATTTGAAACCCTTTTTTGGTAGTGTTGATTCTTCACATGTGTTGAGAATCAATGATGTCCAAGTACGTTGCTTCAATGATCTTAGGCAGCAGGTAGTTTCTGCGAAAAAGAAAACATGGCATAACAAATTACCATCTTGTTTTCCACAGCCCCCAAACACTGTAAACATAACAAAGATCCTATAACTATCTAATATAATGTCTTACCGTACTGGAATAAGCAAGATCATGACCAAAGGGAAGATCATCTTCATGTACGGCAGAGGATACATCCCAAAAGCACACAGAATGATGAGCTGTACTATCTGCAGGCCTGTGAAGAAATGCACCTTTCTCTGTGGCACTCTGCGGATGTAGTGAGTGTGGGGATAAGATGTCTGGGGAATGGAGATTTGAGAGTGAAATATCAGTTCCACGGGAGGAAAGTCACACTGGTTTTAAACGACATCAATGATTAAAAAAATTTTTTTTTTGGTGCACTATCCCTTTAAGAAAAAAATACAGACCACAGCACAAGATACAAAATGGCATGTGGGTAACTGGCTCACTAAAGCACTGCTCTCACTTGTTCTTTGAGCAGAAGGGCCATTCGATCACACATCTGGTTTCCGTCGATAGATGTAAGAGCGATGTACAAGAAGAGGCCGTAGAGAACAGGCTTGGGTATCCACTGCAGAGGCACCGGCAGCAGAAACACTGATAAACCGATCAGAATGTTCGCAGCCAGCGATGTCAGTCGTGTCTCCTTCACGCTAACTATCCCGTAGTTACGCGTAAGAACATGTTTTTAGATGCCAAATCGTCAAAGTTCCCGTAACTCATGACACCACCAAGGTCATGATGTAAATCTTGAATACACTGCTTTGAAAAAACATCTGCCAAATGCATAAAAATGTATAAGTTGTATGTAGGTGGTCGTGCTCACGTTTCATAGCGGTGCCCCCCCTCCACTCGCTGTTCCACCCGCGCCAGCTGACGCACATGCAGCGTGGAGTGAGGGAAAGCTGCGTGCATCCATGGTAACCCCAGTACTGACAACAGGATGTTGATACGCCCAGCGAGCATCAGGTCCCAGTGGTACGCCGTTCCCTTTAGTAGTCTGACGCACACACAAAGAGATCACACGCTGACTCTCACCGTCTCCCACGACTGTCTACAGCAAACTGCGAATTGACGGCTGTCTGATCTCAGAGAAAAGCAAACCGATGCAATGTTAGCAAATAGAGAAGGGATGACACAACAGACGGAAAACAAATGTTCAATCATCTGATGGATTCGAGATGTCTGTGCAGACAAATGCACGGCATCTTATCATAGAAATGTTATTTGAATTTGCTGGAGTGATTTTCGAGATGTATGGGTCTACCTGTTCTCAGAGGCATTGGTGAGGGACACAACAATGTTCTGGTCAATGAAAATGAGCAAGGCGAGGAGGAAGCCGAGACCACATGCACTTATTATGTTCATCCCCGTCAGATGGCAGAGTGGTGCCACTTTGAATATGGTTCCATTCTGGTAGTTGAATACTGGAACTGTGAATCAATAAATATAAAAAATACAGTTCTGTCGTAATTTTTCTCGCTTTTATTTATACTTTAATGTGGTTCAAAGCAATAATATCATTGCTACTGTAGTGATCATCAGTAAATGCTACACATTGTTTAATGTGTTTTTAAGCAAAGTCTAATGATCTTTAAATATGTTGTAATACATTAATCTGTGGATCAAACTGTCAAAAAATGTTAGACTATATAACAGAATCTGGTCGCCACAACTTTGATGGAGCCAGTTCACAATTACATTCATTATATAGAAAAGATCGGCATTAAAGGGCTAGTTCACCCAAAAACCAAAATTCTGTCATCATTTACTCACTCTCATGACATTTTAAACCTGTTTGACTTTCTTTATTTTGCAGAACACAAAAGAAGATATTTTGAAGAATGTTGGTAACCAAAAACCGTTGGTTGCTATTCACTCCTATTGTATGGACACAAAACCAATGCAAGTCTACTGTAAGTACCACTGCAAGTACCATTGTAGCAGCTCGCATTACAGCCTGCCTAGAAGACATCTCAGCTTGGATGACTTGGACCCTGCCAAGACAGAACTACTCATGTTTCCGGCACACCCCATGGTGCAACACGATCTCACCATCCAATTTGGCAATACCACAATCACTCCTTCCAAAACAGCCAGGAACCTCGGAGTCATATTTGATGAACAGCTGTCCTTCAATGATCACATTGCAAAGACAACGCGGTCATGCCGATATGCCTTATTCAACATTAGAAAGGTTAGACCCTATCTCACTGAGCATGCGGCACAACTCCTTGTCCAGGCCCTGGTAATCTCAAGGTTGGACTACTGCAATGCTCTCCTGGCTGGTCTTCCTGCAAAGGCTATCAAACCACTCCAGCTGGTTCAGAACGCAGCAGCACGCCTCGTCTTCCAACAGCCCAAAAGAGCTCATGTGACACCCCTTTTCATCTCTCTCCACTGGCTACTGGTTGAAGCCCGTATCAGATTCAAGTCGCTAATGCTTGCCTACAGGACAATCACTGGATCTGCACCGGCATACTTTCACACTCTCCTACACCCAATCAAGAGCCCTGCGTTCAGCATTCCCATAAGGGCAGTAAATCGCTTTCCTACTCATTCTCCTTCACAACTCCTTCCTGGTGGAACATTCTTCCTAACTCAGTCCGGTCAACCACATCTCTCACAACATTCAAAAAACTACTTAAAACCCATCTCTTCTGTGAATACTTGACAGACAAATGAAAAAAAAACCTCTCTAACACTAACCCTCTCTCTTTCTCTCAACAGGTATTGGTCTAGCTTTTGTTGAAACCAGTAACTTTGTATTGGCACCTATTGTATTATTGCTCCTGTATGACATATCGCTTATTGCTCCCTGAACTCTTTGTAAGTCGCTTTGGATAAAAGCATCTGCCAAATGACTAAATGTAAATGTAAGTGAATGGGGACCAATGGTTTTCATTTACCAACATTGTTCAAAATATCTTCTTTCGTGTTCTGCAGAAGAAAATCATACAGGTTGGAAATGACAAGAGGGCGAGTTAACAATGACAGAATTTTTGTTTTTTTGGGTGAACTACCCCTTAACAAAACATTCTGGTTGGAACAACATAAGGTGATTTGCTGATCAATTTTAGTGTGAACTGTCCCTTTAAGATTTGACTATTTCTTAGTTTTATTACAGGCTCAAATTATATCCAACCCAGACTGTTGTCCTCTAATGATAGTATAAGAACAAATACAACAGTTTTCACTGTATGTGCAGAATTGTTGAGAGTATCAAAGGTGATTGTTTGTTTTGATGTGAGAGCACACGGTCCTTACGCTGAATGTCACTGAAAAGGTCGGAGCCCACGAAGGAGAATATGACCACAGGTATTGGCAATGCGCAGTCTGATACCACTTCTCTGACTTTAGCATGCAGGAATGGGCTGTGAGAAAAAAAGATAAACATAAAAAACTGCAGATTCATGAAAACTTATAGTACACAATTCTACATGAATGTTCCCTTTCTGTCGGTCTCTCGACGTTGTGTCGAACCGACAGAATGGGGTTTGTCTTGAGAACCTATCATCTTCTGAGTATTTAGAAAAGGCCAATGAAAATTGGCGAATGGAATTTGCATGCCGGGCTCCTCCCCGGATGTCCGGGTATAAGAGGGAAGCCGGCGTGCTCATTCATTCACCTTTTGTTCTTCAGAGCCTACGCATCTGGTGAGCTTCTCTACGATCTGGGTGATCATTCTTTCTGCTGGAATCTACGACGTGGACAGCGGACGGTCCCTTCCTGCAGGGACTCTCCCCTGGGCGTCTCAGCAGTTCCGGAGGTGTTCGAGCAAAAATTTCCTTTTCTAAAAGAGTAAATTTCTCCAGCGTGGCTTGTCCCGCTGTTCTCATGGGTGCAACACACTCATCGAGGAGGGGGACGGACACAGTACGCTGGGGCAGACGTTGTGGATACGTCCTGCCCGCACTGCGGGCGGTGACGATTCAGACGTTGCGTCACAGGTGGATGTGTTCCCACGGGATTCAGCCACCATCTCGTTTGCTCCCCGTTCCGTGGCGGCAGGACTACGGCCCTGCCGTCCGCTATGGCAAGCAGCGAGGGTGATATGAGGATTACTGTGAGCGATAATCCGCCAGCCACGGCTCACGGACCGTTCACACCTCGTTTCGCTTGTCTGACCGTTCCCCAAAAAAGACGGTCCGCCGTCTTATTCCTCAATCACGTATTCGGACACGATGCGTGATGATGAGATTCTCTTGCAGCATCGGGGGGTGACGTACTGCCATCCGACTCCGACGATTCCTCGGGCTCCCTCCCTCGGGGGGTCGAGCCCAGGAAAAAGCGGATGTCGAGATTTCGGCCATGCTTTCCCGGGCCGCCGTGAGTGTTGGGTTGCAGTGCCCGCACTGCCTCTCCCGGCGCTCGCGGCTGGCTACATGGCGCCTCGGGTTTGAGCGCGGCTCCAAGCCGCGCCCGCCCCCAGTGCCGTGTTTACCGGAAGTGCATGAGGAACTTTGTAAGACCTGAAACGCCCCTTCCCGGCATGTTTCACGTCAAACAAAGTTCTGTCACCCTCTCTTCCCTCGAGGTTGAGACAGCTGGAGGATGCGTCGGTGTCCCCCAGGTGGAGTATGCCGCCGCGGTGCACTCGTGCCCGTAGGTGGCGGCCACTTGGGAGGGCTCGACCTAGACTCCCGTCCAAAGCATGTGGTGTCTCGGCATCTCTGGCGTCGAGAGCTTACATTGCGGCGGACCAAGCTGCCTCCTCTCTCCACGCTATGGCTCCTGCCAGGCCAGGGCGTTGAGAGAGCTCCACGAGGGTAAGACCGACCCAGCGCTTCTGCAGGAACTCCGCGCCGCCACCGACCTCGCTCTACGGGTGACCAAGGTGACCACGCGGGCCCTGGGTCGGACGATGTCCACACTTGTGGTCCATGAGAAACTCCTCTGGCCAATACTTGCGCAGATGAGTAACGCTGAGAAGGTCCGCTTTCTCGACGTACCCGTCTCGCAAGGGGGGGCTGGTTGGTGTTACTGTCGAGCCGCAGCGGCCCCGCTCACCCCCCGCCCGTCGGGGGGCGCGAGACCCGCACGCGGCCTCCCCAGAGGGTTCTCGACAGTAAGAAGCAGTCCTCCGTGCCGCAACTCGGCCGCCTCGGCCGTCGAGTCCCGTGCACTGTCTGCTTCCCAGCAGCCCTGGTCCTCTTCAACACCCTCCAGCTCTGGCGCCCCCCACTCAGGCGGCCCCCCCTGGAGGAGACAGCCTGAAATTGCAACACATTTCTTCTCACTTTCTGTGTTTCGTCCATTTTCTCTGCGGCTAAAGAAACTCTTAAGTCTCTTAAAAGTCCTCCTCGCTACTCCTAAAAAATTTTACCTTAAGAGCTCTTTTAAGGGTTAAGATGCTTTATGAATTACTTTCTTCTTTACTAGGATATTTTCTGTAATTCTAAGAGGAAACGCCCACATTTCTAAGAATTCTTAGAATTCTTTGCGCTAAGATTTTTCATGAATACGGGCCCTGATCTGTGAACTTACTGTTTACTGTGCCTTTCACAGCGTCACCCACAAAGGCGATGGAGATGAACAAAGCAATCACTTCCTCTGTGGAGCTGAGAGGACATGTAGGACACAGTGAGCGACTGATCTTACCTTTTATCAAAGCAACCGGGCACAAACCAAGACATAACAAACTCAAGGCACACCACAAACAGAGATTACCACACGGAAGAGAAGAAAACACAGATTTATGATGAATGTTTTTGGTACAGAGAGAGACCGCAGCAGATATGTCTTGAGTTATATCAGGATTTGGCGTTTGCCTCAAAAAGACTCAAACAGTAACAAGAAAAAATTGACTTACAGTGTCAATAATAATGATAATAATAATATAATTTTAAAATAATAAATGTGCTGCTTGCTCCACAATGAGTGTTGTGAGTGGTCAAAGTAAAAAATTTAAACATTTAATAAAGGTTTACAAATATTAATAATATATATTAAACATACATTTATTTTATATTATTAGCAATATAAATTCTTGTTTATATATACATGTAAATGTCATTAACTATTATAAAATGCTCATGTGATATAAAAATATAAGAGACCATTCCAAATTTTCTTGTAGCCTAATCAGCATTTCTAGATGTACTGTGGTCATTCCAGTCCAGTGTCTGTTGAATTTCAACAAAATCAAACCTCAGGACTTAGTGACATAAAATCATCCAACAGCAATGTGAAAGACTGACAGCATGATAAGAAACATGAAAACTGATAAAATCAAGGTTATCATTTTAAAGAAATAATTTTTAAACATCTAAATACACAATATTACTAGAAATTATACTTTTGTATTATAATATTAAGTTCATAATATGAAATTGTTTTCTTTGCCGTATTTGAGGTCTGATTTTTTTATTTTGGCCTGTTTCTCCAGTTTTCGTTTTCTGCTAAGAAATGCAAACAGAAACAATATTTTTATTTGAAATTTGAGAGGAATATTGTTTATGCTCATATGCCACATGAGCATAGAAAAGGTTAGTCCATGACATTACTAGTCCATAAGCATCACTAATGACAGTAATGTATGCTTTACATAATATGTACTATACGTACATACATTACTCCACTGACCGTTTAAAAAGCTTCATGAACAGGCTGACATTGAAGATCCCCCCCAGAATGAGGAAGAAACTATTCCAGAGGCCAATGCAGGCATAAAATGCAGGAAAATCAAGATCATAGTTGTCACAGATGCCTCTGATCACTGCAGTACACAAACACAAGATGGAAAGCTTCATCAGAACTGCACAGTGCTCTGAGAGAGACAGTGAACACCACTTACAGTATAAGAGCTGAGGTGAGTACAGTACCGCTGATGAAGATGCATGGCGAGAGGTGCTGTGGTGAGAGGAATAACCATAGGAGTCCCAGCAAACAGAGAGTAGATCATTCCTCCAATGCTGTGACCAATAATGGTTTTCTGTACATCTGCAAAAAACACCCTCATGTCAATCAAAACGTATACAGCATGTGACTCTTTTTTTCTGTAGAACACACAAGAAGGTATTTTGAGAAATGCCTCAGTGGTTTTGTGTCCATATAATGGAAGTCAATGGGGGCCAGTGTGGTTTGGTTACCAACATTCTTCAAAATATCTTCTTTTGTGTTCTGCATAAGTTGGAAAGTTATCCATTAAACACTGATCCAATATATAAGAACCCCTCCTGACACAAGCCACAACCATATGCACGGTCAAGCTATTACGTAAACCGCCACGGACCTATCTCTCCTCGTGTGCTCTCATCATTCAGAGAGCCAAATGCAATAGCTGGCAGAAGTATAGCGATGTAGACGAAAATGGCCATGGTGGTGTACTTAAGCAGAGACCTGTTAGTGCCCAGAATACCTGAGGTAAAGCAAACAGAAAAAAACACTTCAGTCCGAGCAGCTCAGAGAATTCTGTTATTTCTAGCACAAGTGAAGTCAAGCGGGGCTTTGGGGTAAACAGAAACTCACCATCTGTGAAGTCTGATATGTACAATGGGAGCCTGCGGCACAGGTCTTCATAAATGCCACGACCAGCTCTTAGGAAATCTTTCAACTGCGTACGAGACAGAGACAGTGCTTAAAACATATCTTGATTGATATTTTTTTCTGTTCTTTTAAAAAGATTGAAACCATTACAAAGCCCATAAATCATAAAAGTAAATAACTGCACAGTGCCTGTGCGATTTACAAGGATCCTGTACAGAATTTTATGGTGATTGTTATCACAGGATGAAACCTGTAACTATAAAACCCTTGAAAAAAGAACGATTCGTTCAGGAACGAAACATCACTAATTTATTTGTTTTTTGTAATTGTTGTAAAACAGCTGTTAATTTCAGAATGATACTTTAAAGTGGATCGGTGGTGCAGCTATCGGTGGAAACATACTGTACATACACATGCATATTAACATGGTGAAGTTCAATATTTGGAGGAGTTGTAGGAACAATATGTGAGGCTGTTCTGTACGTGTGGAGAGTGTGCTTCATAACCCACTGGAAAAATTAAGCATGGAGATAACAGGCAGACTGTGCAGATAATTGGTTTGCGATACCATTAACATGCCCCGAGCCTCAAGCTGGTTCAGACCTTGAGTGGTTTGTTGCTGTGTGGGTCGGTCTCCTCCTCCACCGAGGGCTTCTGGATGGCGAACACAACGTCTGTGAAGACTTTTCACTTTACAGCTGCATACAAAAAAGCACATGCTCAAAAAAAAAAAATGCTGTTTTGGCACGAGGTGCACAGCAGGGGATGGCAGAATGGCACTGTTTTTATTGCTCCCTTTAGTAAGTGTGTTTTAAACTGCCACATTATGAGATACAATTGCCGTACTTTCTCCGGAGTGCCCACTTGGCTCTGCCCTTCAAAGTGAGTAGGACAAAGATGTGCTTACTTCCAAACGGAATACGCACCTTAAAGGGATAGTTCACTCAAAAATATAAATATTGTCATCATTTACTCACTCCCATGTCATTTCAAACCTCTTTCTTCTTCAGAACACACAAAAATATATATTTTGAAGAAAGTTGGTAAACGAACAGCGCCGGCACCTGTTCACTTCTACTGTATGGACACAAAACCAATGCAAGTGAATGGGTTCAGGTTAAAAACATTCTTCAAAAGATCTTCTTTTGTGTTCTGTGGAAGAAAGACTATCACTTAAACTCGTTATGGTTAAGGTACAAGAAACACTTATATGGTGGGGCCTAAAAGTCTGAGATGCCAAAATCTGGTATTGAATTTAAAGCTTAAAATATACAGAATGGTTTACCTGATTAAAACCAGGAAATTTTATGATAGATAACATGATAAAACGAGTAAGAAATATTTACGAATTTTTATTTATGAGTTTCTAAACTAACAAGCTAATTTGTGACATGGATTATGCCACTCCTATGTAAAAGCTCATATTTTCTTCATAAAGCATTTTGGGATAGTATCAGGTTTTGAAAAATTGAATTTTGACTTAATACGAAGAAACTGATATTATAAATAAAGTTTAAATAAGAAAAATGCAAAGCATTTAACAAATGGTCTCAGACTTTTTACCTGTAACCTGCAAACTCTTAAAAAATGCTTCAAAAGGTTATTCGCAGTGATGCCATAGTAGAATCATTTTGGTTTTATTCTTATAAGAACCATTTCTTACCTACTTTTTTATAATATAAATAACCTTTCGTGAAACAGACAAACTATTTGGATGTTAAAAGTTAGTTTTATGAAAATATTTTCTCTATGGCATCATGAAGAATCTTTTTCAAAAGTGTATATCGCTGCTGTCCTTCTGAAACCTTGTATCTCTATATTTCATGATTTTAATTTTTTTGTGATAAATCATTATTATTAGTCACCATTTATGTTTGTCACTGGATTTTGCAAATATCTAACCAATAAAAAGTATTAAAAAGTTTGTGTCAACTTTGACACTTTTTTCCATGTCCTAAAAACAGTGAATTTAAACATTCGAGGTTTCAGAAGGACAGCAACATTATGTAAAAATCAAAATGTATTCCCCACATACAGAACACAGAGCCAGGACTGCTGGTAGCGTACTCCAGTGGCCGCCGCTGTCACACTCTGAATGGTTTCAGTCAGCAGATGAACTTCAACAGAGGGAGCGAGAGAGAGGAAACTAAGACACTTTCCTTGTTTTAAAGCCTTCCATTAACTACATTCTCAAAGGGTCTGCCCTGGATTTCTGGTTTCTCTGGATTAGACAACCTGTGACACTTGGGGTTGGCTCCCCACTGCTCACCATTGGCATCATGTCCTCCAGCATCTGTGAACAGACCACTCATGACCTCCTGGCCATCCTTGGCCACATGGCCCAGCATTCTCCGAAGCACTTCATCCAAGGAGGCGGCTTTCTCATCCAGCAAGATGCTGATGAGCCAAGAACCCATCCAGATCCCGAAGAGCTCTTACCTCCTCCTGGAAATTCATCAGCTTCACATACTGAAACAGAAATTAACATTTTAAGACGGCTTGTATGGTACTGATACAGATTCATTAGCATTAAATAACAATATTTCCATTAACTTTTCGGGAATATTTTTAAATCATGATGTCTTAAAATATTATTCAGATACATTTCAAATTACACTTTTCTTTGGAAAGAAAGACTCACTCTTCTTGATGTACTTAGGAGGCCAAATCCTGAGGCATCAGTGTCTATTAATAAACAGAGAAGAGGTGGAGAGAGAAAGATAAATTGTTAAAACCCTTGTACTGTTACACGGATATGTGATTTTGAATGACGGACCACTGAACTAAGACTCCCAAAAGATGTGTTTTCCTTCATTATCTAAAGCCCTGAGCTCTCTGTATTATGTCTCTCTGGTTATAAATAGTCACAGAGTCTTAGAGGCTGACACCTTCAATTCCGAATAATGCCCCCAATGCGGTAAACACTTCGGCCAAAATCCAAAAACAATACTGATTGTGAACACAGAGAATTTCTGAGGCGTTCAGTGCGGAGAAGACAGAGCTGCTGCTGTCAGTCGATGTTCTGTTGGGATCTGTGCACTCCTCAGGCTACAATCACAATGATTTTTTTGTTCGGATTTTGAAGTAGTCTCAAAGAGAATCTCATCTAAACCACCCACATACACATTTACATCAGATCTGATCCTCACGACTTCATAATACTTCATAAGTATTCAAGTACTTCATAATTGTTAAGTCTTATTTTGGGGAATTTGTACTTTTCTGGAGGACTTTTGAGTGAATACTTGTACATTTTATTTTATATAAAAATATATACTTTTTAACTCATTTAGAGTGACAAAACAAACTTATTTTGCAATGAATCGCATCCAATTTACTATGTATGTAAACTGATCTAGTTACACTACCAATAAAACTAATTTATACTGTTTTTGTATTTATCCGAACCGATCAGTGCATTCACGGTACACATTTTTTTATCTGTGTGTTAAAGGGATAGTTCACCCAAAAATAAAAAATTCTCTCATCATTTATTTACCTTCAAGTTGTTCCAAATCTGTATAAATGTCTTTGTTCTGATGATCACGGATACCCCTTTTCAACCAAAATCAACCGGGTGCTGGTTCGGAGCTAGTGCTATTATTGGTTCAGAGCTGGTTCCACTGGTGAACCTGCTAAAAACCGGTTTGCTTTCCACGGGTTAGAGAGCCACAAGGGAGCGAGGTCATACGTCACTGACTACGTCTCATCTTTCCCAGCAACGTTAGCGCCAAACTTAAAACACCATCAACAATGGCGGACGTTGCGTTGCTTGTGATGTTGTAGGGTATGGTCGGATCAAAGTTTACCATCTCTGATCGTAAAACAAAGTAACCTCTCAGCAGGACTACGACCAGGCACCAACAAGTCTGTCCAAATGTACTATTCTCAACACCTTCATCACTGACCAGGTCAGATTTGGATACTCTCCCCTAGACTTCAAAGGAGGTTCTTGGGGGAGGACAGGACTGTTCACCAAAGTGAGAAAAGCCATGTGGCCCCCAGGGACTGAGAGCCTCAAATTCTTCCAAAAGAATGTCTCTTTCTCTTTCCTTAGCCACAAAAGACTGGTTTAAAGTGTATACACATGAATCTCCACATTGTATGCTTGTCTCTATGTTATTCTCCTTCACCTATAACCTCAAAGGCATATGTGCTTAGTGGTATTCTGTGTATATTTACATTCTTGTCCAAACTACAGGTCAATGTAATTGTAACCCTTTCATGTTTCATATCTACGTGTTTCCTTTTTCATGTCTTAGAATATGGTGTATAGCACAGTAATGTATTTTATACCATACTCATTTTATTCTATTCTAAGTCTATTCCTGCTCCAAACTCCCAGGCGACCATAAATGCAAATGAGTTAGTGTGCCGGACAAAGAAACATGTTTTCGCGCCCAAAACTATCTCATCACATTGGATCGCCCACCTTGGAGGGGTGTGACGCCCTCTGTGTTAAAACATCTGAACACGCAGGAAAGCTCGCTCTTTTGTGTATGTTTGTTCACTTGTGTGCATTCACGCTCGTTCGCTCGCTCGTAATCTTTCAACCTCTCGAGACTTGCCTCTCCTCAGAGACAGTTTCTAACGGCAGTTTGCTTCAGCTAAATCAACAGACTCACGGCCTGCTCCGAACACATCAGGACCCTTTGATACGCGCGCCAGCATGTGTCCTGAGAAACAAAGAAGCCAATGCAAGTATCTGAACTATTGCTAACCAGTTGCGTATAAGCTTTGCCCCTTTTAAATAAGGAGATTTGTCCTTGATTTGCATGCCGGACTCCGCTCCAGATATCCGGTATAAAAGTGAGACGGCATGCCTCAGTCATTCACCTTTTGTTCTTCGGAGCCTTCGCTCATGATCAACAGACTTCGCTACAAATAGCAACTACAAGACCTCTGGTTCTGCCGGTTCTACGACGTGGTGCAGCGGACTGTCCCTTCCTGTGGCGACTTCCCCTGGGCGTCTCGGCGGTTCCAGAAGTGTTCTAGTTTTTTCTCTAAAAGAGCAAATTTCTCCAGCGTGGCATGTTCTGCTGTTCTCGTGGGTGCAACACACTCATCGAGGAGGGGGACGGACACGAGGTCTGCTTCCAGTATGCTGGGGCAGCCCTTGTGGATACGTCCTGCCCGCACTGCGGGCGGTTGATGATTCAGTCACGGGTGGCTGTGCTACCACGGGACTCAGCCACCACCTCGTCTGCTTCCCGTTCCGTGACGGCAGGACTACAGCCCTGCCGCCCACTACGGCGAGCAGCGAGGGTGATATGAGGATTACTGTGAGCGCTAATCCGTCAGCCACTGGCTCTTGGACCGTTCGCACCTCGTCTCGCTCGTCTGACCGTTCCCCATGAGACGGTCCCACCGTCTTGTTCCTCAACCACGTATTCGGAAACGGTGCGTGATGATGAGATGTCCGTTGCAGCATCGGAGGGTGACTTACTGGCATCGGACTCCGACAATTCCTCAGAGCTCCCTCCCTCGGACGTCGAAATGTCAGCCATGCTTTTCCGGGCCGCCGGCATTGGGTTGCAGTGCACCGCACTGCATCTCCCAATGCTCGCGGCTGGATACATGGTACCTCGGGTTTGAGAGCGGCTCCAAGCCGCACTCGCCCCCAGTGCCTTGTTTTCCCGGAAGAGCATGAGGAGCATAGTACGACCTGGAACACCCCCTTTCGGCACGTGCATGTCAACTAGTTCCATCGCCCTTTCTTCCCTCGATGGTGGGGTAGCTAGAGGATACGTCGATGTCCCCCAGGGGCTCGACCTAAACTCCCGTCCAAAGAATGTAGGTTCTTCGGCATCTTAGGTGTCGAGAGCTTACTCTGCTGTGGGCCAAGCTGTCCCCTCTCTCCACGCTATGGCCATCCTGCAGGTCCATCAGGCCAAGGCGTTGAGAGAGCTCCACGAGGGTAAGACCGACCCAGCGCTTATGCAGGAACTCCGCGCAGTCACCGACCTCGCTCTACGGGCGACCAAGGTGACCGCGCGGGCCCTGGGTCGGGCGATGTCCACACTTGTGGTCCAGGAGAGACACCTCTGGCTGAACCTTGCACAGATGAGTAACGCCGAGAAAGTCCATTTCTCGACGCACCCATCTCGCAAGGGGGGGCTGTTCGGTGATACTGTCGAGCAGAGATCAAGATATCCTCGCCCGCCACGATTCGGCCGCCCTCTGGCCATCGAGATCCCGTGCACCGTCTGATTCCTAGCAGCCCTGGTCCTCTTCGACGCCTTCCGGTTTGGCGCCCCCCCCCCACTCAGGCGGCCCCCCGGAAGAAGACATCGAAGAGGAGACCACCACCCCGTCAGCAGCCGCGGCGGAAGCCGAAGCGGCCCTCATGGGAAGACCCCAGGGAGATCGAGAATACCTTCGGGCCCGACCCCAGCCATTCCATCGCTGGTTGGTCGATCCGGGACGGTTCCTGCCCCATCCCAACAGCCCACTTCTAAGAGTTTTCTCTCACTCTCTGGGTGTCTATCACAGCCGCTCTCACCCTCTACATGACGGTGTTCGGCAACTCGACATTGCGTCACTGCGAGACCCAATGTCGAGGATAATCAGCAGCCTAAGCACTCTCAATCGATGGTGCGTTGTGCTACTTCATCATCTGGGTATTATCACAGCCGCTCTCACCCTCTACACGACGGTGTTCGTCAACTCAACGTTGAGGCGAGACCCAATGTCGAGGATAATCATCAGCCTAAGCACTCTCAATCGATGGTGCATTGTGCTACATCATCGCCGGTCAGGTAAAACAGCAGAGGCGATCTCCTCTCGAAGGGATCTGCACTGCCGGCCATCGAACCACCCCCCGGGCGGTCGATGAAGCAGAACGTACCCCTAGCCTCCCTGGATCGGTTCCTGGGAGCCTGACAAGGCTTCCCAAACCGTCACGGTGACTACGGGATACGATCCGTCTCGGCTACGTGGTCCAACTCCCCAGACGCCCGCCCAGGTTTCAGAGCATCCTCTCAAACCTCAGTCCGAGGTAAGGATGATCCCGTGCTTCACCCCTCTGGAGAGGAAGCGATCATGCTCGTCCCTCTAGCCGAGATGTTCAACGGACTTTACAGCTCGTACTTCATTGTCCCCAAAAAGGGGGGGTTGCTAGATCTGCGTACCCTGAACAGGCACCTACTCAACTACTACTAGTTGACTAGTAGGCTACTACTGCCGTTCAGGATGCTCACGCGGAAGCGCATCCTGGCATCTACCAGATGTCAAAATTGGTTCAAGGCAATCGACCTGAAGGACGCTTACTTTCATGTCTCGATTCTCCCTCGTCATCGCCCGTTCCTACTGTTCGCTTTCGAGGGTCGGGCATATTAGTACAGAGTCCCTCCTTTTCGGTCTATCCCTGTCCCCACGAGTCTTCACGAAGATCGTGGAAGCCGCCCTCACTCCCCTCAGGGAGAGAGGTGTGCGGGTACTAAACTATCTCGACGACTGGCTCATTTGACACACTCGCGAGATCTGTTATGTACACACAGGGACCTAGTGCTTTAGCACCTAGATCGATTGGGACCACAGGTCAACCGAGAAAAGAGCAAGCTCTCCCCTGTGCAGAGCATCCCCTTTCTTGGTATGGAACTCAACTCTGTCTCCATTACAGCACGACTGACTACAGAAAGCGCTCAGTCAGTGTTGAACTGCCTGGAATATTTCAAGCAGTCAGAGGTCCCCCTGAAACAAATTCAGAGGCTCCAGGGCACATGGCATCCTCGGCAGTGGTGATACCCCTCGGGTTGATGCACATGAGACCACTCCAACACTGGCTACAGAGTCAAGTTCCCTGAAGAGCGTGGCACACCGGCAGAAGGCGGATAGTGATTACGCCTCTCTGCCGAAGCACCCTAACCCCTTGGTCTTCAATGACCTTTCTACGGACGGGGGTCCCTCTCGGGCAGGTCACGAGGCGCGTCGTGGTGCAGGGTTGGGGTGCCGTGTGTAACGGGCACGCAGTATCGGGGTGATGGATGGGCCCCCGCCTGCGCAGGCATATCAACTGCCTAGAGTTGTTGGATGTGCTACTTGCACTGAAGGAGCTACAACCTCTCGTGCAGGACAAGCATGTGCTGGTCCGGTCGGACAGCACAACTGCCATAGCATATATCAACCACCAGGGTAGCGTTCGCTCACGGCAGCTAACACGACTCGCCCGACGCCTCCTCCTGTGGAGTCCGCAGGTGAGCAGATCCCTGCGAGCCACACATATCCCAGGTGACCTGAACCAGACAGCCAATGTGCTCTCTCGTCAGTTGACGCCTCGCGGAGAGTGGCGACTCCAGCCCCGCGCAGTCCAGCTCATTGGGTACAGTTCGGGCGGGCTCAGGTAGACCTGTTCGCCTCCCTGGACACCACCCATTGCCCGCAAGGGTACTCCTGTCCGAGGCCACACCCATCACCTTCGCGAGGTCCTACAGCCTCCGTGTAAAACCGGCATCAGCTCGAGTCTTGCAGGCATCATGCAAGACTGGCGGCCGGTAGGGTGTACGCCTATGACAGTACCTTCCCCCCCTTTCTTCTAGGGGGGTCGGCATACTAAACTAGCCTCCCTTCTTCCCCCACTGGGTGAAGAACAGGCACTCCATCCATTACTAAGCAAGCACCTCCTGCGGGCAGGATGGGCAGAGCAGCCCTGCCCCTTACGCCGGGTACAACTGAGTTATCCACAACATAGCTCTAACCGGACCTAGTGCTACCGGACGTTGTAACCCCCCAGCAGGGCGGTTCCATCTGATGTATCCTCATGATTGGTTCCCACCTTGGTAACCCATGACCTTCCCTAGGTTGACCTCCACCTTGCGGTTAACTCCTTCGCACTCAGTTCGCACTTTCCTCCCATGAGTTCTCCCCTAACGGTGAGACCATGTTAGTATCTCCACTAAACTCCTCCCTGCGGTAGGAAGTGGTCTCTGTAGCACATCCCCCATTTGAGGAAGTAGCGCTTACCCAGTGGCCTTACGGTACCGGGCGGCTTCTCGCTGTTAGAGAAACAAGGCTGCCGCATGTGAGGCTGAAGGCAGGGGCCTTCCCACCTTTCAAGAAAGCTCTGGGACCCCCTACCTACCCACTGGTAGGTTACAATTTCGCGGCAGCGCTCACGGCTGACAAGCCCAGGCCAGTCACCGTCGCTTCGCTAGAGATTGTGACAGGGCACAGTGTTGTGGCGTTTTCCATAGGAACCCCATCTGTCGGCTCGACACAACATCGAGAGACCGACAGAAAGGGAACGTCTTGGTTACGGATGTAACCTCAGTTCCTGATGGAGGGAACGAGATGTTGTGTCCTTCTTGCCACAACACGTGCTGCCCACTGCAGCAGTCGTGAGAGGTCTCAGGCTCCTCAGAACAAAGGTGAATGAATGAGGCACGCCGTCTCCCTTTTATACCGGATATCCGGGGGCGGAGTCCGGCATGCAAATTTCATTCGCCAATTTCATTGGCCTTTTCTAAGAAGTCGGAAGCGATTGGTTCTCAGGGACGAACCCCATCTGTCGGGTCGACACAACGTCTCGTTCCCGACGATATCTGTGTTCAACCAAACTAGAGAGTGAGTAATTCATGAGAGAATTGTTTTATTTTGGGGTGAACTACCCCTTTAACTGGGTATATTTCCCTGTGCTCTGCCAATTTAGCTCATTTTCATTTTTAGGAGAACTGTTCCTTTAATCCCCTATGAGCACATTTACTACACAATACATTCTTGACTGACTGTGAAAAGTGCATTGTTAGACTGGCATCAGTTTTTGGATAATGTTGCATCTACGCAACTAGATCTAAAGCAGCCACCATATCAGCCAGTAAAAGAACATATATAAATTGTCAGTGCGTTGTACATCTCTAGATCTTACAAAGATGTGACCTAATTAATCACAAACACTGATCAGAGATGATAGGCTAAATGGACGTCTCATAGTGACTTTTATCTGTTTCGATGATGAGTCCGTCTCATCTCTTCTCCTCTCGTCTCGCAGCTCTAAAGCATTGAAATGTCACAATAGAGCAGCTTGCGTAGATCTTTCTCAGCATTAAAATGATTATAATAATCTCATTTCACCGCCTAACTCAGTCTGACGTGACCTTTTACAGCTGAAAGACGAAATATAGCACAATAGGTTTGTACAGAGACTGCGAGATGTTCTGCACCGACTTCCTGTTCGGTCAATCATGTGCTTTTCATCTCAGCCTTAGAAATATTTAACACTATTTATGGTATCTGAACACAGATCCATCCACCTCAAAAATATATACACCATCTGTTAAAGATACAGAATGCACCCATGCTCTAATAAAATCCTGCCCAGGCACACGGCAATATAACTATAGCCGGCCCAATAAATTCTTTCTGTGCATGGAGGAGTATAATCATGACATGAGGTAAACTATACGATTTTCTGAGGAATAAACTGAAAAGTTTGTCCGGGGTGCAGCTGTTTATAGTTGGGGTGATATGCTGTGCAGTCTGTGTTTACTTGTTGTCTAGTTTATGGTGTTGTTAACCTGATGTGATGCTGTGAATTTTAAACTAATATTTAAAAATGATGCTCATACGTTCACAATCTTTCCACTTAACAGTGTTTAACGGTTGTCAGACCCCTATCTCATAGTTAACAGAGTTTGCAAACTGAATGTGTCTATGAAAGAGGCACTGAGAAACAGGAATAGATTTGTTCTCACCCATCCCTTGAAAGATGTAGCCATTTTTTTGTCTGCCCAGATGATGAAACAGCTGTGGAAGAAAACAGATATCAAATGAATTCAACATCATTCAATGAATTAGTCATTTTTACATACTGTACAGCATTTCAAGCTGTGAATGGGAGATTCAAGAACACATTTCACTCACATATAGTTACCATAAAGCACCATGTTACTAAGAAAGTGTTTTAACATATTGTCGCTGTCAGACTGAAACCTTCTAAACTGCCATTTTACGTGAGATGAAAAAACAGCAGTTTTTAATAAGTAAACATGTTCATATTTTTTATTGCTTAATATTTCAAAGCCCACAGACAAACATGAATGACCACGAGTATTAATGATTTATGAACAAATGAAAATCAGTCTGACAGCGACGACATGTGTTCTTACTGTGTACAGCTGTGACATCTGCGTGTTAATACCATGATACTGTACACCGGGTTCTTCAACCTTTTTGACTCCAAGGCCCCCCATTTAACAATATTCAAAGGCCCCCCTCCCACTCACAAAAACTCAATTTCTACCCAATCAAATATTTCAGAGTTTGACATTAACTGGAAATTTTGTCATTATGAAAATGGTCAAATAATAAGAAATATCTTGGTTTTTAGTTTGTTAAATGTTAATTTTGTCTAATTTTAAATTATTAGTTATTTTGAGGCCCCCTTGTTAGTCAGCTGGGTCTCCCTTGTGGGCCCTGGCCCCCTGTTGCGAACCACTGCTGTACATGACTATGGCAACACCATATATTCATGATCAGTACCTATTACTAGCAAAGCTTGGCAAGTACATGTAAAGGTTATACGTCATGTAAAGATTATAATTATAATTATATTATAATTATCCACTAAAAAGTAGTAAAATAAGGATGTCTGGATGCATTGAGGTAATGAGAATTTGGGGGTTAGTGTTTTCTTAAAGGGATAGTTCATCCCAAAATGAAAATTATTTTATCATTTACTCACCCTTGTGTCATTACAAACCTGTAAGACTTTCTTTGTTCTGCAGAACACCAAAGAACATGTTTTGAAGAATGTTGGAAACCAAAATGATTTCCATTGTAGGGGCACAAAACCACTGACACATTTCTTAAAATATATTATTTTGTGCTCTACAGAAGAAAGTCATAGGTTTTAAATGAGGGTGAATAAATAATGACAGATTTTTTTGGGTAAACTTACCCTTTAAGTGTACGGTTGTGAGAACATGATTTCTTCAGATTCACATAATTTATGCTTTTTAACATAGATCATGTCATATATTTTATATTTCTAGGAAACGGCTTCTACTGTAAGTACTGTCTATGCTCAATAAAAGACAAAATGGACCAATTGTGGCACACTGTGGGGGGCAATAGAGTGAAAAACCCACATGATCCTAAAACTTTAAACTCCGTATTTTGACCACAACTGCACATACTTATTCCATGCCATCAAAGCACTGGGATTTAATGGAAATTTCTCATCTTTGAAATTCATCCAATTTAAACCAGCCATGATAAAGTCATCCATGGAAGGCTTAAGGCCACTTACTTTCTTTAGGGTGGATGGGATAAAAAGGTAATTTTCTGCACAAAAAATCTTATCATGAGCTGTAGGATATTCTTAGCACATTGTGTTGCTATCTCCAATGTCCTCGACTCCACCATCATTCCCTAACATCTTTAATTTAGCAACCTGCTAGGCCATAACGGAGGTCTAAAAACCCTGCAGCTTCAGCCTCAAGACAGAACCCTGCCTCTGCTGTCCCGCCACCCCGGATCAATTGATTCAGTTCAGGCTGCCATTTGTTGCTGGTGAACGTTTGCTAAATAATACATAAATAATCAGGGTAACTGTGAATCTGGGGCTTGTCTTTTGAGATTGTCACTAATAATGTGTGTCTGAGAATGGTTTGAACGAAATCCCTCCCTCTTAAATGGATCTGCCCTAAAACCCGGTCCTGTGACTCCTGAGATTAAAGGAATGATTTTCTAGACCGGTATCAGGACCCATCAAACTTGGTATTCTCCACTCACAGAGTGAAATTCATCAGGTTAACTGGCTGTACATGGTCATGAGTTGACAAATAAATATAAATTCACAAAGACAAAACTAGCAATAGCCAAACGTCACAGAAACTGGAACAAAGTTGTTTATGAGCACTGTTTATTCATATCACAAAATTCAACAAAATAAAGCCTCTAGGCCCCAGGAATCGCCAACATCAATTTTTTAAATAAATTATAAAAAATGAATTGCTGAATTGTCTGATCATCTGGGATTTTGTTATGGAGATCAAGGGTTAGGACTAATAATGTTTATTCAATATTTAAAGCATGCCATGAGTGTATATTAACATTTTTGTTGTTTGCTTATGGCATTTTATAGAGCGATTGACTTAAAGGTCAAGTGTGTGAATTTTAGCGGCATCTAGCAGTGAGGTTGCGAACTGCAACCAACGGCTCACTCTACCCCTCCCTTTAAAAGCACTACGGCGGCTGAAACAGGGCTAAGATGTCGTGACGTTTTCGCTTCTTTGCGAAGGATATAACTTATTTACGAAACGCACTCTGAGCGGTGTGTCCGTTTAGGGCTACTGTAGAAACAACATAATGAATTCCATGTAAGGGGACCCACGCTGTATGTAGATAGAAATAGCTCATTATAAAGGTCATACAAATATAATGCTTCGGCATGTAAGGTCTTTATACACCTTTGAACACGTATTATGTATATTGCATTAAGAAGCAAATACAAACATACAGGTCTATGTCTATTACACAAATATCATCTGAAAAAAAGTGATTCTGTGTTTGCCCTCGTGTAAAGCAGGTTTTGATGACAAAGCAATCACTCTCTCCCAATAGACAACTTGTTGTGATCTTTTCTTCACTGGTTCAGTTTGCTTGCCTTACTAGACTTCCTGTTAGCAAACTCACTGACTTCCTGTTGCTGACTGTGCTGTCCTGCAGCGTTGACAGGAATAATACATGAAAATGTAAATCATGGTAAATGAAACTGACACCAGTAAAACGACTTGGATCAGTACTTTTCCTTGATAGAGAGTAGGTAGAGAGTATGTATACATGTAATTATCAGAGATAATATGACATAAAAATATCAGCAGGTACAGAGGCAGGACATGCCAGTCAATAACAAACAACATTGAAAAATATGTGTGTTTTCCCAGTCTGTTATTTCAAACCTCCTCAATTGTGGTTTGCTTTTGTTTTCCATCATTAGGACACAATGAAGCTTGATGTTGGAAGAGGCTTCACTATTCTGTCCTTATTGTATCCCTTAATGTCGTTTCTTCAGTATGTTTTAGATTGAATGCAATATATTGATGTTTATCTTACACAGACTGAAAACAATTTGATCTTTTAAAAAATACTGTGTGATATCAATTCTGAAGACTACGTCAGAAAGGAAAACAGTGTTGAGAAAGGTCTTTAAAAACCATTTTCTTTTATAGACTGTTGAAACTTGTACTGTCAAAAATATATTGTGAAAAGGATAAAGTAAAAAGATAATGTGCCACATGAAAAATAATATTGAAAAATATCCCTATGTTTAAAACCTCAACACAAAAGTACATTGTTGTTTATGGAAGCAAGACCAAAGTAAACACCTCCGGTAATTTTACAATATTATGAACTGAATATTATCCATAATGTGAGTTTTGACAGACAGACTGAGTGGTAATAGGGCATAATCTTCTTATAGAAAAAATATAATAATTCAAAGAGTTATTTAAGGATTACCTGACAATGTACCAACACTACATTTACAATTTAACAAAGCGTTTCTGTTTAAAAATGCATTTCATGATACTGTACCCGCTGTGTTGATTATCGCATAATAGGAGATGTTCAATGCAAAATCCTTGAAAATGAGCAAAATTAGTAGCATTTCTCCCACCTGGTAATCTTCCACACCCAAGCAACTTCAACCGGAACAAATGATCCTTTAAATTGCCCTCATGAGGACACTAATAATCTTATTCATAAGAGACCAAATTAAGGCAGAAATGAACGGCCGCCGCTGCTCCATCACACATATATCTTAAGAATGCAATGAAATGTCCTGTTGAGGAAGCTCGCACATAAAAGTGTGACAGCCACAAGAGTCTCTGCCAATGAGATGAATAACTCGGAGGATCAAGTGATGAGATTAGATGAAGACCTACAGAGTCCCTGCCAGACTGGAGTCAACTTTAGCCAACTTCAAGTGCTGTTTCTTTTCCAAAGGGAAAATGTAAATACGTCATTCACAATTCGATCAACCCATTTTAAAGTTTCTGCACAACAGGTAACGCTCTTGCTTGCACAAACAACAAGACTTGTAAATATGTGCATGACAGCATTCATTCAAGTCTATAAGGTTGCAAAGTTGACAGAAGCCCCAAACACAGCTGAACTTACCTGCTGGCACAAAATCAAGCACTTCTTTGCAGTCCATCATTTTTTAAGGTGAATGTCCCACCTGGATCAAACCATCACGGTTTCAAAGAAACCGGTTTTCAAAGAGTCTGCTGTTTGTTTCACAACTCTGCCTTCCCACACCTTAGCATGCACTTGAGCTGAAGTCTATACTAACTTCACTCCACATGAAAGGGGCGGGTTGCTTTGCCTCTGGGTCCTTGTGCCACTCACTGACATCAAACCAGACAAAACTGAAAGTGACCGAGGGAGGTATTATTTTTCATTTATCATTGTTTTGAAGTGTAGGAATTGTTTGGGTTGTGTCTGATAGAGCATTGTTATCGGATAGTGGATACAACAATCTTTTTAACTTCCCACATTCTGGGAGTATGATCTTATGACATTTTTCTCACCTGAAGCTGTTTGAAACCTTGACTAATAACCTAGTTTTATGCATTAAACAGTTCAGACCTGATATGAATATGAATCAATATTCCTATTAAGAGTGAGTGGTGGCAAAGTAGACAGATAATTACAATTTGCTGTCAAGTTCAGGCAACCCGTCCACTGAGAAATTAACCGGCATCAAATCAGTAATAACTCTAATCTGCTCAATTTGGCCAATTTACACAAAGCACCTCTTGAATAAACGTACATCACCTTTAAAGTATTCACAGTCAGCAAGAACGATTAAAGAGTGAGAACGAATATTAAATTATGTAAATTATGTCATTATATTATGATGAATTTTTTTTCGCCTTTAATTTGGGTGTTCTTTTTAACGCTTTTTACTTTACCAGTTCAACAACACGAGATCTGACAAAAACAGATAACAGACTAGTAAATGCACTCGTTGTTTTGGCTGGACATCTGCTGTCATATATTAGTTTGTAACATTTTAAGTTAAGGACAGATACTTTATAGCTTATTGAATCTCTTGTTCTCTCCTCCCTCATGGGTGTTTTCCATGTAATTCCTTTAGAATAATAATGTTTCATCGGGTACCTTCTTAAGTTTTTCCAGAAGCACGTGTTTTTCTGAATTTGTATTATTTGATTTCAACCCACATAATGGTATGCACATAAAGTAGCCTGAAATTGTAATTAAATTTAAAAAGAGATGCCAATTTAGGGGCCAAACATACAGATTGCAGCACAAATTTAAAAATCAAAGCAAACATTATAGGATTAACCTGTGCAGCACAGATTTAAATACACATTTCCGGCCACTATTCCTACTACTCTTTTGCAGTATGACAATCAACCCAAATTTCACCTTACATACATTTTACATTGTACTTTATTTAAATATTTCTAAAAATGTTTAGATTTAAAATTGTAACTTCTTTTAAATGTTTTAAAAATGTAAATATTTCCAAGTCACTAATTAATTAAGAAAATGTGAAATATTAGTCATGTTAACTTTCTTTGAATTAAAGTTCAGATTTCCATTTTAGCACACAATTTATAGACTGGGACATTCGCATTTCATGTCAGATAACTTCAAGACCAACTAAAAAAAAAGAAATTTAAAATTCTTATTAAAAATGCATTTTTACAAGTTAATGTTTGAATATACATTGTCATTTTACTGAAACAAAGAGCATTTCTGTAGTTTGTGGTTTTAGTGTTTCTGTTTCTGAACAATTTTTCTAGCTGTTTTATTATGTGTCAACAGTGCCCTCTACTGTTGTGTGAGGTGAACACCACACAAACCAGTTTGAGCTTACTTTACAAGAGTAGCCCTGGGGGCGAAAAGGTCATAAACTACTACACAAATAAATGAATACACAAATAAACGTTCATACAGTACTCTGTAAACTGATGTTTATAATGGTATGGGTTGTAATTGGTTTATGTTTGAGTGTGTTGAACAAGCCCTTCCCGATGTGTGAAGAGAGTCATCCCTATTCCTATATTTGGCTGACCCCAGGAGTAAGCTTGGTTATGTAAGTAGCTGTTGTCTCTCAATCTTTTAGATATGTATTTAGTTTGGGTTTTGTGCTTTGGAAAAAACATACTACAAATGTGGTTTTCATATCAGGTGGGCCAACTGCTGACAGGCATCCCTACATACAGCTGACACCATATTGTTTAATGAAATTACTTTTTGCCTCCTCTGTTTATTGAATATAACTAGTTTTTATTATTTTAATTATTTTTTCACGATCACAATTGAATTATGTGTGCGATTGTTTTAAAGAAGCTTGAAAAATAAAATTAAGACATGAGTATCTGTTTTTTTGTTGTTGTTGAAGTTTTTCATTTTAGGGCTTTTTGAGGGTAAAACATGAATGGTGTAATTTAGAAGAATAGATCTGTATAGAGTTAGTTATGCTTTATAGTTCACTCATAACTCTGGGGAAGTAAATTGTAGCAGAGTAAATTTAAAGCTCCTCTGAACACAGTTAATTTCTTTTAGCTCTGAACTGAGTAAAATATTTACTCTGAGCATAATTAACTCTGGAAAATGTTATCTGGCATAGAGTACAATTTTCTTCAATTTGAGTATATTTTACTGTGTATAAATAGGATGCGGGCCAGTTTTTTACCATATCATCATTTCTTCTGTTATTTTGTATTTCTGTTATTTATTGCATTTTATTCCTTTTACACTGTTTTTGTTGCTGTTACTTATAGGTCATATGTTAAAACATGCACAGAAATCCAGTATTTTTGCCTTTTCATTATATGTAATTAAAAGGGATATTGTCTTTTTAATTGTATTGTATATTCCTTATTGCATTAGTTTACCCAAAAATGAAATTCACTCACCCCCAGTAGCCTACTTCCAAGATGTGGGTGGCATTGTTTTTTTTAAGAAGATATTTATGAAGATATTTGGTTGAATTAATGAAATTAATAAAAGTCAAAAACGCTAATACATTCACCACAAAAGTAATCCCTGCCCCTTGGCGTTAAACTGGCATCTTATAAAGAGAGTCAATTGGTCTGTGCAAGAAACTGAACGCTATATCATAGATATATGGCTATTATCACATCTTCGGGTGAATTCCTATCGCATTCATCTGCCCCATGCACTATCCTTTGAAGTGCAAATTCTGGAGGGAGATGAACAGCTGTTTTCGTAAATATAGCTGTTTAAATAATACATAATGAATGCAGTAATAAAAACAACGTAGTTTTCACCTTATCTGAGACAACAGTTCACGTGGTGTAGTACCCTTCCTGCAGTTACTTTCAAGGGCAGAAGACGCGTTACGGAACGCGACCTATCGCGTGCGCAAAGCGACTCCCTGTGGCTGTGGATTGCCTATTATAACGTTGTAAATAACATTACGATTTTTGGACAGACCGATCAAATCGCTTTATAAGACGTCAGTCGTAAGAAAGTAAAGCCGCGGGAATTACTTTCGTATTGAATGTAGCAGCCTTTTGGACTTTCAAAGATGGACGAGCATTTCTTAAAGCACACCGTTCTTAAAGTCTCTCCACTTATTTGAAATGTTAAGGCGGGCCAGGTAAAGATGATTGACGGGCCGCCAGTTGACTAGCCCTGCTGTATGTGTAACGGAGGCCAGCTAGTAAAGAGCTGTGCAGAGTGTAAACCTCACTCCCCGACCAACAGAGACGCTCTAGCGACAGACGCTAGAGACTGCGGTCTTTAGCCTCCTCGTTAGAGCGCCCGTCTCCCATTCGGACCGTCGCCGGTTCGAGGCCCGTGCAGAGCGGTGCAAGTGGGACCGGTTACATATGGTTTGCATGAGCTCTCTGAAGTTTGATTGAAATTAAGATAAGAGCCTTATAAATGTATTCTGATCAAAGTCAAGATGATGTTTTGAAAATCAAATCCCAAAATATGCGACTGAGTTGATATTAAAGATTTAACACAGCATTGGTGTGATTATGGATTATGGTCAGGTTATGATACACAGTTTCATAAAAATAAATCTGATTTCTCAAACAATGCAGTGTTCTTTATCACATCTACCTGCATTTATTAATGATTTTATTATTTATGTTCATATTTGTGGTCCAGCTACATTGTACAGTATATAAAGAAATAGTGATAGAGAAATATGAAGAAATAGTTATAGTAAATATTACAGCAGAGTCATTTATCCCAGAGAAAAACAGCCCAAAACATGATAACGCCTCTAATCTCATCCTCCTGCACTGTGAAATCACAAACAGAAAACATCCCTTCCACACCGGGAAAGGCTCTTAAAATCGTTTGTACAACAACAGATATCAGCAAGCACTTTAAAAAGTTTGGAGAAATGTTTTTCTCCTACCTGCAGCAAAAGGATTCACACTGTCTTCTGCGTGCCATGTCATCTGTAATCTCTTTCTGGAGAAAGAACGAATGTGTGTAAAAGTTTTTGAATCAGTTAGTCATGCATGAGAGGTGTGAGGGCCAGTGAACTGACCAACTTTAAACAGTTACTGTACAGTTACTGCCAGACTCAAGACAAAAGTTCAACAGAGATACAGAAACACACAGTTGTGCAGATCATGCTGACGTTCTCTTTTAAGAAAATATTAACATTGAAATCAATACAGGTGTAACGTCCCTTCCCTCCAAGTGAGAATGTTATGGGTGTTGCCCAGATTCTTTCAAAATATGTGGTTTGTAAATACAATGAACTTGAATTTCAAACCAATTACTAGCCTTCTGCTATACTGTACAACACAGGGTTTCACACGAACTGCAACCACGAAAAACAACAACAAGTAAACTATAAATGAGAATTTAATTGAATGAATTAGATAGAATAAAGAATAAATGAATTAAAAGAGAAAAAGAAATGAATCAATGATATATAAATGTCAGGACAATATCACTGTTGTATTAGTGTGCCAAGTCAACAAAGTTGCTTTGAAATTAAATGGTTTTCTGTTTTGGCATAGGCATATGATGTACCAACAAAAATATAAAGAAAAAACATCAGGTAATTTGACATTTTTGTGCAAAACAAATTAAACATTTCATTGGTGACAAAAAGGTTCTTCATATCTACAGTACTGTTAATTTTACATAACATTTGCTTGGTTTCTTCTTCTCAAAATCCTTAATCATGGGTATAAACTAAATCTTAATGTCAATTTTCAATGTGGTTTCAATTATTTGCACCCCACTGTATCACATGTATGCATTCACTGTTTCCCAAATGAATCAAAATCATGACATCAACAAACAAATTTAGGACAGTATCTTGTCATGATTTGGGGTGAGAGACATGGACAGAGAACACAAGTGCAGACGGGAGGTAAGGGGTTAAACCAGTGGTCACCAACCTTTTTGGGCCCATGATCCCCGACCTCGGAATTGTTGAAAGGCAAGATCTACCACTCAAAAAGTTGAAAATAAAAACAGCCCAGATTGAACTTCCAGCTTGAGGCCTTTTATTTAGCCTATAATTGTGGGTCTATTTGAATTACCTGAAATTCTTTATTCCACTTTTCAGACGCAACTAAGCAAACTCTGTAACATGTAGAGTTGCCACTTTCAGTGTGCCAAAATGAGGTGAAAAACACCAATTCAAACACCAGCTCAAGGACTAATTCACACATGACAGCTTGACATTAAAACGAGGTTAAGAATAAGTTTAACAAGACCCTAATTATTTAGGTATTTACTGTATAAAGAGTTGTTATTTATGATGCATTTATTTGGTTTACTTTTATTAAGTAAATACAGTATATAGATGGAAATGTTATAAATAGGCCCTAATAATAACAACAAGGTCAATGATTTATGTTAAATCATTTATCTATTTACTTTTACCCGTCTAATAATGTCTTGGTAATAAGTATCTGTTTCACAAAATAGCTAAAGGTCTGACAATGTAGTATGGAATGGGCGATCATTAGGCTAATTGAAAACATAAATAGGACGTCAGCAGATGTCATCTCCTGCATGAGATAGTACTGAAAACTGCAGTTTACCATCATTCACAATTACAACTTTGTGAATAGACTGATGTTGTCTTTCAGACAAGCTCAACATTAAAATAGGCCGCTTTTAATGTTATATTATTGAAGTTATATTCGCTGAAGACAGAGACCGCGACTCCTGATACGCGGACAGCAAGAAACGCGTGCATCATCCACACTCGCGGCGCTTGCTTGCGCATCCAGTGTCAAAGCACAAAAACGCGTACACCAACTAACAAGTGGCATTTTAATGTCATATGAATAAACAGTTTTTAAGTGTAATGCACCGCAACAGTATGGTGACCTCCAAATGACAGTTACGCCAGTGCATGCGCGAGTCTCTTTTTGCGTTTGATCACTGACCACCGACATTAGAAACGCTGAAGAGCGATCACGCGCAGTCGCGCATCACAATGAAATGTGATTAATGATAACGTTTCATTAAAAGCTCACGCAGGTAATCATTATTTACACAGCCGTGAAAAGATTAATGCAGAACTTAAAAACATACAACCGCTGAATGAAGAGAAAGAGAGATGCGCTTGCAAAACTGAACATTGATCAGGCACAATATATTTGTCTATTAATTTTCCTATTAGCCTACTTTCGGGGATCGACAGGTAACGTCTCAAAGATCGACCAGTCGATCGCGATCGACGGGTTGGCGACCACTGGGGTTAAACAATACTTTAATATACTTGTAATAAAACAAGGACAAAACAAAAACCCACGATGGGGAACATAACTAAACATGGAAACAGGAACAAGGACTAACTAAACTAACAGGACTAGACTAAAACACATCACATAACTACAAAATAAACTACACGTACTAAAAGACAGGAACTCACCCACATTACACAAACACGACACAACAATGATCCAGCACAAGGCAGAGGACACAGGGGCATTAAATAAGAGGACAAACCATGAGGGAACAGGTGTGGGCCATGAAACCAATAACGAGCAATTAAGGAGACGAAATGGCGGGAACAGGGACGCGACACCGGAGAGAAAGAGAATGTGGAAGGCCAAGTGGGCCAAAACTTCTCTCTCCATGTAAAACAAGAGGTTCTGTCATGGTTCTGCCACTAGCTCAAGAAAAGCAAGACAAGATGGGGCAGAACCATGACAGAAGCCTCCCCTTAAGGAGCGGCATCCTGACGCTCCCTAAGGAACAAACAAGCCAAGACAGACTGTGACAAAAACCCTAACTATACAAGACATGACCAAAAAACATGATACATAAAAAAAGTCCAAACAAAGACATGGCGCCAGCTGGAAGGCCGGCTGGACAGGACATGGCGCCGGCTGGAAGGCCGGCTGGACAGTACATGGCGCCGGCTGGAAGGCCGGCTGGACAGTACATGGTGGCTGGAAGGCCGACTGGGAGGCCGGCTATCACCGGCTGGGCAGGCCTGGATGTTGATGAGACGGGGCGGGAAGTCGGTGGCTGGGCAGCGCTCTCTGGCAGCTGGGCAGCGTTCTCCAATGGCTGGGCAGCGCTCTCTGGCAGCTGGGCAGCAAACAAGGACAGGAACAACACATAAACAGGGTGTCGACTCGACAGGTCTGGGTACTAGCTGGGATGCCGGCAGGGATCTGTGGTGGGAACGGAACACCGGCGGCCTCAACCCTGGAGGGGAATCCGATGACCTTGTACCTGGAGGGGAGCCCGGCAGCCTCGACCCTGGATGAGAACCTGGTGGCCCCGACTCTTGAGGGGGAGTCCGGCGGCCTCGACCCTGGAGGGGAACCCGGTGGCATCAACCACCCCCGCTGCGATCCCTCTGTCTGCTGGGTCCTGAATGGCTGGATCATTCGGTCATGATTCTCGGGTGAGGTGAGAGACAGAGGACCCAAGTGCAGACGGGAGGTAAGGGGTTAAACAAGACTTTAATAATATATAATTACAAAACAAAAACCCATGATGGGGAACATAACAAAACATGGAAACAGGAACAAGGACTAATTAAACTAAGATAACAACACTTGACATTAACCACAATAAACTAGACTATCTACAGCACAGGAAGGGACGGGACAGGACAGGACAGGACAGGACAGGACAGGACAGGACGGGAACTCACCCACATGACACAAACACGACACAACAATGATCCAGCACAAGACAGAGGACACAGGGGCATTAAATAAGGGGACAAATCAAGAGGGAACAGGTGTGGCGCATGAAACCAATAACGAGCAATTAAGGAGACGAAATGGCGGGAACAGAGACGTGACACCGGAGAGAAAGAGAATGTGGAAGGCCAAGTGCACCAAAACTTCTCTCTCCACGTAAAAAAACAAGAGGTTCTGTCATGGTTCTGCCACTAGCTCAAGAAAAGCAAGACAAGATGGGGCAGAACCATGACAGTATCTGCTGTTCATGTGAACCTTTCAACATTTCTCTGGTTCTGGCCCCTTTGGCGCTCTGGCAACCCACTCAAAAGGGCCAATGGTTGACAGAAAGTCCTGTACTGTTCCACATCAACTGCTGTCTAGTATTTTTAGGTCTTTCATCCCCTCATACTGTCAGTACTACAAATCCAAGCCCACAATGCAGTGCATATAACAGCTCAACACCTCAGGAGATGAAGGGTACAGGAGATGAATGGATGAGAATACCAGATGCAAAGCTACACCGAATGAAAACCACAGGACACAAGGTATGTTTGACCTAAGGCTTTACATTTAATGCACATAACATTTACAGTAATGATCTTAGGCAACTAAAATAAGGAAAAAGTATGAAGAGTTTGTTACAAAGGAGCGAGTAATCTTAGTAGTGCAAATTTCAAAGCATACTGTATATGTGCTGCATGCAAAAAAATATTTTCTGAGAAATATGCATTACAGTGAAATGTGTGACAGCTAGTACAGGCCTGTTATCATTAATATCGCACCACAGGTACTGTAATGCAAGATATTACAGAGATCATAGTTCACCTCTATTTCTCTATATAATGTCTCTCTCGTATCCTTTGATTTAGTTAAATCAAAGAAAGGGGGTGTTATACTTTCAAACCATGCTTCAAATGTCCAGGTTTTTTACAACAATTTTTGAAAACAGCAATTCTGAAATAATGTATTTTCAAATGTGTTCCCTTTAGATATTCTTTCCCCAAATGTGGCTAATATCAGTATCTTTAGCTGTAAAAATGCATGGACCCAATCTCCGGGCCCAGTGATTACTCTGTGCAAAATGCATTTATTCATTTATCATGAAGTGAGATGTAGTTATTAAAGTGCGGTTCTCAAAGATTCTCATAACAACAGCATAATGACACATGTACAACCAGAGCAGCATCTGTATGTGTGTGTAGAATGGAGCAGATGGGTTGTGACATCTCTTTTTCTCACACTGTCCTTTATGTGACGCTATGGCTTTTAGGGAATTATACTGCACTATAATTTACTATGTTAGACCAATTAGATAATTGGATATCTGATAAAAAGATCTAAGATATTTTCACAGGTACAATATCATCCAAAAATACAGTATTTAAGAAAAAGTGAAAGTGGTCCTTGTCTGTTCAAATTGCTCTGTAGTTGCTATAAGGTGTTCCAAAGACCTTTTGTCTATTTATTTTTTGTCATTTTGTCTGTTTATGCAATCTTTATGACTTAAGGAATTAAATAAATCAGGCATGGATATAAACAATTGGATCAGCAACCTGATCCCACGGGAGTTTGTAACTATTTATGAGGTGGCTAATTCGTATGAATTCATACAATGTGAATCATACAAAAACATTATTTGAAAAAGCAATGTTGAAGCCCCACCCCTAACCCCGCCCCTAATACTAACAGTCAATACTGTGAAAGCAAATCATACTAAAATGTACAAATGAGAATTCATACGAATGATGAGCAATCTCGTTTCGAATTGTTGTGAGATTGTGTTGGAAACAGAGAACACCACAAAAAGACCATGTACACGAAAACTAGTGAGATTTCAACATAATTTGGTTATTTTTCCGCAGGTGTGTACCTTTAAGGCTAAGGAGTAGACTGGCTCTCTAAACACCCGTCATGTGCTGAGAGGCTTTAATCGCCTTCACACCAAAACTGTTGACCTCCACTGTTACAAAATGAACAACAGCATCTCTGAGGTGTCAGGGGAGCCTTGTGTTTACTCTCTGACCTCGCAGATGACCCTGGGCCATGAGCAACAGCAAACATTGATGTGAGGAAGCTGAAAAGACGACCTCTCGATCCAAGCACGGACAGGCTGAAGATGTCTCGAGGGATTACACAATCAGGGTAGTCCTTCACAAAGAATGGACGTTAAAGATCGAGGAGTCATCAATCACTGATAGCAAAAGAGGTAAACTAACAGCAAAGCCTCAATCCATCAATGCAAAATAGACAATCTCTGTGATTGAAAAGTGGGAAATGATGGATAGAGATGAGCAGACTGGCCAAATGGCATCTGTATAAAGACGACAAGAAGTGGTCTATAAAAATGATGAGAAAGACTTTAATGAGGGGAAAGGAAGCGCAAGAGAAAGACCTGCAGATCATTTCTACTCACACAGGCAAATTAAGAGGCAAAAACAATCAGAGCACATTACATACGACCAGGGGCCCGTTCTACGTACGTCGCTTACTACATCCAAGATCAAACGAAACAGCGGGATTAGGTCATCTCGGATATCCATGAACTGGATAATTCAGTTCTTCGAACGCACCTGTTGTGTATGATCAGTATATCTGGATTAAATTGGGATCTGGTATCATTGCACGCTCACACACTGCTTGCAAAGGCAGCATATATCGATAGAATAACTAATGATCAGAAACGCTGCAATTGGCTGGATGTTCCGTCAAAAGACGTAGTTACGTCCATTAATTTTTTACCGCTGCTTGAAGATTATGACAAATTTGAAAACCTTATTAAAATGTCAGGAACACTTCAAACGATGCACAGACAGATAGCTTTCGGAGATATTTATTACATTTTAAAGGAGTCGTGAATTAAGACATCAATTTTAACCCAAGCTTTTGTTATATAAGAGGGAATCGTATTCAAGCGAACATCCTGTAAGTGTCAGAACTGAAAACGGCCTTGTTACTGAAATAACAACTGTTATTGACAAAAGGACCAGCGAACGCCAGGTCCTGGAATGCACCTATCTATGACATAGATAGGTTGAACACCGCCTCCACAGAAGAATATCATGACTACTTCTCTAGCCCCGCCCACTGGTTCGCGCATGACAATACTGAAGTAACACAAGTTGTGCGGAACCAGATAAACGTGCCGTTAAAGATTGCAAAATATTGTGCAGTCAGAACCTGGTTGTGGAAGAACACAGTCGCTGCATAACCTTCCTTCGGATTCTGACATTAGTAATGTGCGGTTGAAGTTTATTTTTAAAGTCCTGTGATAATATCCTGTTTGCTGAGAGCGCGTGGTTTGAGTCAGAGCTCTTTCAAACTTATTCTTAATACATCGTTTATTCTTGTTATATCTTAAGACTTGTGTTTTAAATTGTTATTCACCGAGGGTAAAACTTATCCTTAAGTATATCCCATACCAAAAATCGTCCTTAATCGCACCAATAATTTATTTTTATCGGATCATTCGCTATTAGCCTCAGGCTGTTAGCATTCCCAGCCTGCCTGCTTACTGCTTAACACACTGTTCTCATTATTACATCACTAATGGCTAATGTTTCAGACGTGTTTGTACCTCTGAGTGCAGATGAGGAAACGGTCGCACTTCAGTCTGAATTGGAGGCTGTGGAGAAGCAGATCCAGGATCTACTAGAGAAGCAGACACGGCTGCGAGAACGTAAAACGGCGCTGGAAACACCCTGAGCTGACGCTCGCAAATCCGCGGTAAGTTTTCATCGCGATTTTAATACTCCTACCACTTCTACTCCGCGTGTTTCTCTGCACAGAGCCCAGGCTTCGAGAACACGATCAGCCCAAATGAACTTCACTCCTGCACCGGCACACCCACGGCGAAAGGTGCGAGCCAGGACTGGAGCGATGACCCAACCGCCGCCACCGGTCTTCGAGATCCCGACCAGGAACCGCTTTGCCGCCCTCTGTGAGATGGAATGCAACGCTGTGGTCATCGGAGACTCAATCGTCTGGAACGTACGCGCTTCCTCCACTAAAGGTAAGGTGCGCACTCATTGTTTTCCTGGCGCCCGTGTTCTTGATGTCTCTGCACAGGTACCTGCGATCCTGAAGGACGATGCTAATGTCGGAGCTGTCGTGCTGCACGCGGGGGTGAATGACTTCAGGATGTGGCAGTCGGAGATCCTGAAGAGGGACTTCAGGAGTCTGATCGAGACGGTACGCAACGCATCGCCCACTGTGAGGATCATCGTATCAGGGCCGCTTCCTACCTACCGACGAGGGAATGAAAAGTTCAGTAGACTATTTGCTCTAAATAAATGGTTGATGTCATGGTGTATTGAACAGAAGCTGCTCTTTGTTGATCATTTTGACAGATCGTTCTGGGAGCGACCTAGCCTCTTCCACCCTGACGGCCTGCATCCCAGCAGCATCGGAGCGGTTCTTCTGTCTGACAACATCTCAAAGACGCTACGCACCGTTTGACTACGTCTCCCAGCGGTAAGTCAAAACTTTAACCATGGTCTGTGTTCCTCCCACTCATCTGTTACAGTATAAACGTTACAGCTTCCAAATGCATAGAGACTGTGTCTGTCCCCCGAATAATACTACAAAATAACAAAATAGCCAAAACTAAGAGAAAAAATCAAAACAAAAAACGACCAAAACAAACTCATAAAGTTCGGCCTACTTAATATTAGATCACTAAATTCAAAGGCAGTTATTGTAAATGAAATGATCACAGACAACAGTTTTGATATACTTTGCCTTACCGAAACCTGGCTTAAACCAAATGATTATTACGGTCTAAATGAGTGTACCCCACCAAGCTACTGTTATATGCATGAGCCATGTCTGGTTGGTTGAGGTGGTGGTGTCGCAACAATCTTTAGAGACTTTCTTACTGTAACTCAGAGAACGGAGCATAAATTTAAATCATTTGAAGTGCTTGCGTTGAACACAATTGTTCCAATTGATAGTAAAAAACCATTGCTTTCTTTTATGTTGGCTACTGTGGCTACTGATTTTCTGAAAGAGTTTGCGGACTTCCTATCGGACCTATTGGTTACGTTGATAAAGTACTAATTGTCGGAGACTTTAATATCCACGTAGATAGTGCTAACGATGCATTAGCAGTGGTGTTTACAGAGCTACTACACTCTTTTGGAGTAACACAACACATCAATGTACCCACTCATCGATTTAATCATACACTAGACTTGATTATATCTCACGGTGCCGATCTAACCAATATAGATATTATACCTCAAAGCGACGATGTCACCGATCACTATCTTATAACATGTACACTGCGCACTGCAGAAATCAGCCGCTTAACTCGTTATCGACAGGGTAGAACAATTACCTCGACTACTAAAGATAGTTTCGCAAAAAGCTTGCCAGATCTGACTCCTGACAAAAAAAATCCAAGGTTTTTATTTAGTACAGTTGCTAAACTAACAAATAAACAGACTTCACCTGACCTGGGTATTCCGCCGCACCTTGGTAGCAATGATTTCATGATTTTTTTTACAGAGAAAATCGAAAACATACGAGACAAAATAGTAAAAACTCAACCTCCAAGTCTGTCCTATAAATTAGTACCAACCATCGCCCCAAAAGAAAGGCTACAGTGTTTTTCACCTATAAAACAGGAAGATTTACAAGATTGGAAGATTGCAACATCTAAACCTACAACTTGCTTATTAGACCCCATACCAACTAAATTATTAAAAGAGTTATTACCCGTTGCAATTGAGCCCATTTATAACATTATCAACTCGTCAATTAATCTAGGCCATGTCCCAGGACCCTTTAAGCTGGCCGTCATTAAGCCTCTTATCAAGAAACCAAACTTAGACCCCAATGAACTGGGAAACTATAGACAAATTTCAAATCTCCCTTACCTGTCTAAAATACTAGAAAAAGTAGTGTCCACTCAGTTGTGCTCTTTCTTACAAAATAATGACATACACGAAAAATTCCAGTCAGGCTTTAGACTGCATCATAGTACTGAAACTGCGCTCGTTAAAATTACAAACGACCTGCTTATAGCATCAGATAAAGGTAACATCTCACTCCTAGTCCTGCTTGACCTTAGTGCTGCGTTCGATACTGTAGACCATAAAATACTTCTAGATCGCTTACACAATTATACCGGTATTCAGGGACAGGCACTACAATGGTTCAGGTCTTACTTATCAGACAGACATCAATTTGTCCTTTTAAATGGGGAATCATCAAATCTAACGCAAGTAAATTATGGATTACCTCAGGGATCGGTTTTAGGACCCTTGCTATTCTCCATATACATGGTGCCCCTTGGAAACATTATTAGAAAACATGGAATTAGCTTCCACTGTTATGCAGATGATACTCAGCTATATATCTCATCAAGACCAGATGATTCCTTCCAGCTATCCAAATTGGCAGAGTGCATCGAAGATATAAAACATTGGATGACTTGTAATTTCCTTCTTTTAAATCCTAATAAAACAGAAATATTACTTTTCAGACCAAAGACACGTGAGCAGAATATTTTGGATTATAACCTGCAAATTGAAGGCTGCACTGTTACTCCAACAAATACAGTTAAAGACCTAGGCGTTATATTAGACAGCAACCTGTCATTTAAAAATCACATCTCAAATGTCACAAAAAAATGATATTTTATTTATTTATTCATTCATTTCAGTCCTCACCAAAGACTTTTCACAGTAAATAAAAATTGTTCTAAATATATTATTACAATAAATGTTGTTCTAAAAGCAAAACGTCACATTACAAGTTAAATTCGCAAAGCTCTTTCTATTAATCCTGTACCTTGCGCAACAAGTTGCTTTTGTATGAATGAAGCCGATTTGACTGCGTCATGGCCGCAATCTAATCCTGTTTACAAGAAGAAAGCCAGCTCCCGAGCAGGTTTAAGCTAACGGACCTGTGGCTAAGACAACAAATCAAGGATGTGTCGAAGAACCGAAAAATCCAAGATCACGCGAAATAGTCAACAATCAAATCCAGCTAACTGAATTGGCGAGGTACGAAGAACGGGCCCCTTGTCCAAAAGAAAACTTCAAAAGGACCTAATCCCCAACCTTGAGGTGTTCTGAAAGATTGACTTACATGCAATCAAAGCTGGAAGAGAGGTGAGAGGGATCAAATGTCTTATGTGAATGTTTGGGTTCTTGGAGGAATCTGAAGTCTGATACGTTTTATTTGGATTGTAACTTGCAGCCGAGAAGCAAAAAGATCCTCTCGGTGCAAGCTGTCACAGAGGGGTGAAGCAGTGATTTGGAGAAACTACGAGCCATCTGGATCTGGTCACTCTCTTAAACAAACTGTACAAATGAAAGGCTTTTTTGTGTTTAACATACTCTTGGATACTTACATCAAATTTTTACTCTTCTGTGATGTAACTTGGGGCACCTGCGTTAGGATTTAATTCATTATTAGACTCTTACTGGATTACACACTACATGAGCTCCTTTCACACACAGCTGTTCCAACAGATGCAGTTATATATTGTAGGAAGCAATTAGCTTTTCCCTTAAGAATCAACATTACATTTACATTTAGTCATTTAGCAGACGCTTTTATCCAAAGCGACTTACAAAGAGTGTAAGGAGCAATAAGCGATATGTCATACAGCAGCAATAATGCAATAGGTGCCAATACAAAGTTACTAGTTTTAACAAAATATAGACCACTACCTGTTGAGAGAAAGCGAGAGGGTTAGTTTTTTTTTTTTTCATTTGTCTGTCAAGTATTCACAGAAGAGGTGGGTTTTAAGTAGTTTTTTGAATGTTGTGAGAGATGTGGTTGACCGGACCGAATTAGGAAGAATGTTCCACCAGGAAGGAGTTGTGAATGAGAATGAGTGGGAAAGCGATTTACTGCCCTTATGGGAAGGCAGTACAAGACGCCGCTGGTTTGCAGAACGCAGGGATCTTGATGGGGTGTAGGAGTGTAGGAGGGTGTGAAAGTATGTCGGTGCAGATCCAGTGATAGTCCTGTAGGCAAGCATTAGTGACTTGAATCTGATACGGGCTTCAACCGGTAGCCAGTGGAGGGAGATGAAAAGGGGCGTCACATGAGCCCTTTTGGGCTGTTGGAAGATGAGGCGTGCTGCTGCGTTCTGAACCAGCTGGAGCGGTTTGATAGCCTTTGCAGGAAGACCAGCCAGGAGAGCATTGCAGTAGTCCAACCTTGAGATTACCAGGGCCTGGACAAGGAGTTGTGCCGAATGCTCAGTGAGATAGGGTCTAACCTTTCTAATGTTGAATAAGGCATGTTGGCATGACCGCGTTGTCTTTGCAATGTGACCATTGAAGGACAGCTGTTTCATCCAAGCCGAGATGTCCTCTAGGCAGGCAGTAGTGCGAGCTGCTACAGTGGTATCACATGTAGCAGCTCGCATACATAACATGCTATAGAATCATGAGTCATTGTCAGTGAGCTAGCTTAGAGACCCTCCTTCAAGGTCAGCAAGCCAAACCCATTTATCACTAAATCTATTTAGAATGTATAGACAGGAGAACTTGTGAATGTAGTTGGAAAAGTGCTCTGACAGTCATAAAATGACTAGATAATATGATGTGTGGGACCCATCTGAGAAGGTTTGCTCCCCTGAGCATGTTGTGAATGGATGTTTGCTGTGCTGCGTTTTTTCCAGCATCTGTTTACAGATGTGCAGGTGATCCCAGATCCAGACCAAGTCTGACGACATTGGTAATTATATTACGTAATTATATAGTGATATGGATGAGGAGAGTACATACTGTAGATGAGAATTTTAGAACCTTTTTTTTTGTTTGCAAACTATCAGTATCTATAAATTCACTTGCAGTATAGTTGCAGTAGAAACGAATAACATGCTTGTAAAATTGTTGTGTACCCAAAGGCTGCTAGTATATCACTTTAAGAATACTTTTATAAACCAACAGGTGGGCCAATTTATGTCCAAGTAGTATTGAACTAGTACACTTGTTAGTATGTCGCTATTAATATACTTAATACAGAATGTATACTGTATTATCCTATACTAGACTTAAAATAGAAGTTTAAATATACTTACCTTTTGTAAGGCAATGGATCTAAAATGTTTTTAGGAAACAAAGCCATGTCAAGCGATGCGACAAGAGAGAATAGAACGCATTAGAACCAATTATAATTTTAAATTTTATCCACACCGGACGTGGCGTGATACAGCGCAACAATCCCATTAGAACAAGCCGTGTGTCACGTCACATTGCACTGCGGCCAGTGTAGACACAGTGTATAACATTTGAGAAATTTCTGATTTGTTTTTAGCAGATTTGTTTTTGTTTATAGATTTTTATGTGTGACGTCAGTGTCCAAGCATGTTTTTGGGCCATTGTAGATTGAGATGATTGTATAAATGCCGTCCCAAAGACACTGGTTACCGTCAGGGTCACAGTTAGAGAAACACTAAATCCAGCCACATGTGAACTGCAATGCGTTTAGAAAGAAACTGGTACCTGTTAGATGCTCGCTAGGGTGCTGGGAGACTTGACCTAGACAACATAGCTTTCATAAAATAGTGATATATAAACCATAGAATAGAAAATAGGTGTAGCTTAAAAAAAGTGCTGAACTATAATTAGAATGCAATGGCATCTCTGGCCATGTGTAATCATATACTAGTACAAATCTATATTTTATTGACTGCAATGTAGAAACATAAATTGATCAGCACCTTTACCTGTAGCAATGGGGAGGAGAAACCAGGCAAGAAGCAGATCCACATGCAGTTTAAAGTTTAATGATAACAAACCAAGGTAATCCACAAAAGGTGACCAGAGACAAAAGGCAATATGCAACAACTTTTGACACCAGACAGCTGAAACATAAGGGTTTAAATACACTGAGAACAAACAAGATAAAAAGACACACCTGGGAGCAAATCAACAGGGGACCAATGAACAAAGGGACTACAACGGACTACACAGGAAACAGGAAGTGACAAAGTACAAACTTAAAGTCCATATCAAACAGGGAAAACACAAGACGGATACATTACTCTACCTTCGTAAGATATGAAGAATGTTACTTCTGTGGAAGATTTACAAATGTGGTGTTGTGCCTCAAGTGAGGTGTTGTGCATTATGAGTAGAATAATGAACTAGTGAATTATATTGTTTGTGTAAACATAACCATGATCCTATATTATTAAGGAAACTCTCAGTGTCTTTTGGCTAGAATAAGGTAAAGTGTGTGAACATCGAAATATGGCAGAGAATAGTTTAGCAAAAATACTTATTTTGCTGAGAATGCAACAACAACACCTGTCAGGTCACAGGCATGCTAAAAGTACCATATGGGAGGTAACAACAAACTGTATTTATGCATGGGTTTTGAGACAAGGCTCTTTAGTTGCTCTATAGACCAACTCGGCTTGTTGTCGATGATGATAAAGTCTATCTTTTGGCAACGGAACCCACAGTTTTGAGACTGATTCTTCATAGCTGACATCCACGACACTTCCTCGCTGAGCCTGAGATCTTCATCAACACTGATGATCAGGTCTGGCAGCTGCTGGAGAGCTCTATTCATCTGGAGTTAGAGAAGAGCATGATAAGAACTTCTGTTCAGTTTTACAGTTTAAACCTATAACCACAAATTAGTCATGGTTTTGCTACGTTAATCATAATTTAACCTTTTGTAATAAAACCATGTTTAATTTTCATAAGAGCGGAGTAGGAAAAAGCAGCAATGGGTTTCCCTCAGTGTGGACTTCACCTTTCAGATTTCGTGTAACAGCATGAAGTGAAGCAGTTGGGCAGCTCCTTCGGCCTCTTCAAGACCACCCAGCTCTGGCACACATGACATCATTGTTTTTGCTCTGGAAACAATTCCCGAACATGTCCTGCCCCCAAGATCTCAGATGAGCTGCCTGAGAATCCCTATCTGTCTTGAACTCCGTTGAAAGATGCCATGAGTTTGAGATTTGAACCTTGAATATGGTAATGATGCTAGTTTGAGTCTGGATGCTTGTTTTAAAAACTTCCAGACCACTTATGCTCTTGTGTGAACTGGTCCATAAGGATCTGGATAACACTTTAGCTCAGAAATGTTTGCTCATTTGGACTGAACCAAATTTCTGTACATATCCCAGGGGAGAATTTGTGTGCAGGATTGATCTTCAGCTCAGTAACCGCAGGATTTGAGAGGGAGATGTATTCACAGGTAGGGGTCCACAGCTCAAGCTTGCTGCCCACCAAAGTGAGAGCTCTATTGAGATGGCCATCCTATTGTCCTTCAGTGTACTTGAACCAATAAATAAGATTTTGTTTAAGTTAAACAATTCACGCTAAGGGGAAGCGATGCCTTGTAAGCAGTCACGACAATGTATGTGCAAAACCTCATAGTGTCAAAAAGATATGTACATACTTTGAAAGGGTTTGTTTGCAATCTTTGCCAGACATAAGCTAAAGGTTAAAAAAGCTAAGAACTTTACAAAACACAAAAGCATACAAAATATTGTAAACTGTCACATAAAAGAAAAAAAATAAAATAAATATCTCTGTAAGGCGTGCACAAAACTTGTATGATGTCCATTAGACAGCCACAGAGACTAAACTCTAAAAAACAGCACATACACTAGATAGGTGTGTGTTTAAACACACAGGCAAAAGCAAGATAAACACGTTTTAAAAATAAATGCAATTCAAGGACCAGGCAAATACAACAGAAAGCCCTAATCCATCTGATTTCCACCCACCGCATGACCAGATGACTTCTTTAAAGCCATACTTCCTCATCAGTGCAGCAGTCAGTGATTGGTGGCACCGATTCCAAAGAGCCTGTCATTGGTGTTTGAGTTAAGGTGTGCCCGAGGCAATTACACACTGATCAGTTCCTGCATTTCCCATTAGACAAACCCAACCATCTCTACAGCCCAGAAACCAACCAAAGAAAAACAGAAAAGGGTAAACAAATGTGTAACCAGTGAGGTCTATAATACATTGAGAGAGCTAACATTACCATTCTCATTTGTCTCAATGGCAGTTGCTCATTTGACATACAGCCTCGTGGAATTTTGCCCTCTGTGCTCTGACTTATTTACATTACATGGACAGAATACACTGCACATTGGTAAAACAAAATGTTATATTAAATAATATTGTATATACAATTACATTTGCGATTTATAATTTTCTTTACGCATTTACATTTAAATGTATTTGCTTAGAAGTCTTTGTTCTCCAAAGTGACTTCAGCTAATCTAGCTATGTTGTCATACATGGTTAATACATTCAGATTAAAATTATGTTTTGTAGTTTACCCCACTGGATAATACCATCAATTGCATTACCATCGTAAAACACTTGTCAAATATTGTTTAGCCACTTACATTGTACATTGCACGTTAAAACTACATCTTGCTAAATATCATGCTCAAGATCTGTGAACAGTTATTTTGTCTTCTTTGATTTGATTGGTCACCGCTCTGCTCTGTAAACATTAACTCCTGCCTTCTTACATTTGATTGGCAACCTCACTTATTTTGACATTGAGGAGCGCTGCAGCACCGAAATGTAGACTTTTTGAATGGCGAGCAATGGGGGGGGATATCCAGCCAGTGAGAAGTGGCAGCCCTATTATTATTATGTTGAAAAATTCATGAAATGACAAGAAATAATATTGATCTTGCCACCAAATACAGAATAAACTAAAGTAACGAGTCTGGTTTGAAAATGTAAGAAGTAGAAAGTACAGATATTTGTTTATAAATGTAATACGTAAAAGGAAAAAGTACTGATACCAGAAAAATCTACTGAAGAACTTTGTTACTTTCCATTGCTGATAGAATCCTGGCAGTTGGGCAAGAAAGACAGATCCTGCCCCAATATTAACCCCTTTAAATATTATCCTCTTACGAGTAACATGTAGTGTGTGTACCCTTGAAATATTAACATGTTTATGAACACATGAATAAATTCTACATGAGACATACAATGTTGCTTTTGTGCATGCATCAAACTAATTGTTTTTTACTATATGTGCAACCCATGGGTGCACAAATGGGTGCAAATGCATTTCATATTTAAACAACGTTGCGCAGGACATGAAAATGATAACTGCGTTGGGCTAAAACTAGTAAAAATATATTTGAATATATTTGCAGGGGGGTAGAATGCAGGCAGATTCTGCCCCAATATTACGTGCAACATGTAGTGTATGTTCCCTTGAAATATTAGCATGTCTATGTACATATCTATACGAGACACACTGTGTTGCTTTTGTGGACGCATTAAACAAATTGTTTTTACTGTATGTGCAACCATGAATAAGTTTGAGGGGGTAGAATGCGGGCGGGAAGGCAAAACAGATCCTGCACGAATATTACCTCCTATCCTGCCCGAATATTCTCATGCCATAGTTTGAGGATGGGTAAAATGCAGGCAGGTGGGCAAACCAGATCCTGCCCTAATATTACCAAAATTATGGGTGTTTCTCAAATTCAAGGACCCATCTTAGTAAGGCTATGTCCTTCCTAAAGTAGTCCTTCTAAGGTTTGATGGTTTGAGTTCTCCTCAACACTAAATGCTAGAAAGAGACGGTCTAATAAGAGCGCATGGCAACGTTATTGCTGTTTCCGCCTTCGCAGTTATTTTAAAGAGAGAAGTCATGTGTAATCATAGAAAATAAATACAATCATAGACAGAGCACTTCCTACTGTACATTTTATTTTCAGTCATGCATAACATTGTTGTGCATAACAATGCAACAGTTCATTTTTTAGCTCATTTTAGCTCAGGTCACTTATCACTTAATGTATCCTTCCAAACAGACTGAACATAGGACACAAAACGAAGGCTGCCTTCCAAGTAGTGTTGTCACGGTACCAACATTTCAGTATTCGGTACCAATACCAGTAAAATTCCACGGTTCTCGGTACCAATTTCGGTACCAAAGCAAAACACAAGTACATGCTAATTGAAACACAATTTTATTAATAAAGCTCATTGTTAATATAAATGTATAGAAAGCAATGCCATTTTGTATACATGAAGTATAAGTTAATTGTTGCTGAAACTGTTGTGTGCTCACTGGGGTCTTTCATGCTGATGAACATCCTCCTCAGTCTGCTGCTGTATAAGACAAATAGAATAAACTTCAGTAAGTCAACTGACTGAACAAACATGCATATGCAATATTAAAACAAACATCAGTTTTTATACTGCATTTACACAAGATTACTTGCATTAAGGTAACTGTATATTAAAATAATAAATGCAACAGATATATTTTTCTTTAGTTTAAATGTGGCTTTTTAAACCTAATAGAGTTATCTATCCAAGACATACACATTGCTAGTCATGCAGTTAGTATGATAGTTTTCTAGCACATAGATTGCAGATAGGCCTAAATAAAATACTAGGTACTGTAAACCCCACCCTGTCCTCCCATTAATTTTACTCCATTACAATTATAAAAGCATTAAATGGTTAATAAGTACACTTGACTAGCATTGGCGCTAACAAATTAACACGCAAACAGGGATGTTTATTTTGACGTAACCTTTAACTTAACATATGCTACAACATTCATAATGCAAACGCGAACAGAATTTGAAACTTACCGCTTGAACTTGTTAACTTAAATCCGGATGCTTCCTCCTTTCACCACAAAACTCTGTTCGTTTTCCTCGTGATATGACTTTAATCTGAAGTATTTCTGTGCGCATCTCTTGTGGATCGGAGCCGCGCTTATCCGCTCATCACGTCTTATTGCGTCTATAAAAAGTTTCCGACTAACAACCTGTCAGACAGAGCATCAGTACCCGGTTGACCCGGTACGTCGGTACTACCGGTTCTTGTGAAAATTAGGTACCGACAACTTTTTTATTTTTAGGTACCGACTTGGACCCAAAGTACCGGTACTTTTGACAACACTACTTCCAAGCATTCTTCTATTTGAGATGTCCTTTGATGGCGTGGCAGCCGATATATGCAACCTCCCCAGGATGTGTCCTTATGTTTGAGAAACATTCCATGTCATAGTTTGCGGGGGTAGAATACAGGCAGTTGGGCAAACAGATCCAGCACCAATATTGCCTCCCCTGAAATATTATCTTGTTGTGTGTAAATTATAGTGTATGTGCCCTTGAAACATTAGCATGTCTATGTAAATAGGAAGAAATTCTACATGAGACATACATAGTTGCTTTTGTGCATCAAACTAATTGTTTTTGACTACGTATATGTGCATCCATGAATAACTTTGAGGGGGGTAGAATGCAGGTCAAACGCAACCTGCCCCAATATCACCCTCCTTTAAACGGGTCCTATTTTGCCTATTTTTCAAAGACTTTATTATGGTTATGATGTGCTAAACAATTGTGTTCATGTTTCGATTTTCAAAAAATGCTTTATATATTATATATTTCACCTGTGTTTTACACCGTTAACTCAATTCTCAGAAAAAGGGCTGAGTTCCTGGTTCTATGAAGTCCTTCCTTCCGAAATGCTCTGATTGGTCAAGCTGAGTCAGTCTTTTGTGATTGGTCTAGCCTTAGAGTGTTGAGATGTCCCGCCCATTACCCTATCTGCGTTCCATGTTACAGGTGCTGCGTCTCAATTCGCCTACTGATACTATGCACTAAAAGTATGTACTGGAAAAGTATATTCATTTTAGTGCATAGCTAAACTGTATGCACACCAGACATGTTCACAAGTCTCGAAGGTCCAAGTCAAGTCTCAAGTCTTTGAGGTCGAGTCCAAGTCAAGTCTCAAGTCTTTAAGATATCATTGAAACAATATGTTAAATTGTTCTCTGATATCAACATAGAAGGTATGTGGCTTTATTAAGTGCAAAAATGATCCAGAAACAGTTTTACATTTCCATTTACAACCCTTGGATTTGTCCCTAGAATGAAAAGGTCCGTTATTACCTTATTTGGAAGGGTCATGAATATTAATGTTGAGCTCTGCTCTGATTGTCTGTTTTGTTGCGTGCCTCATGTCACTAGCTCACACAGCAAACAGATCGCTACTGTCAGACGTGAAATGGAAGAACTGGATAAGATCACTGCTTACTGCTTGCGGCAGGGGTTCTAACGGCAATATAGTCAGAATTGCCCCCTTCTTAAAGCAGTATCAAAACGCTGAGCGAAGCCTGCTTGATGTGGTGCCAGGTCCAAAAAACTGTCCCTTTCACTTTCGTTACGTGACTCTCGCTGCTCTGTGCTTCACATTGCATTGTAAACTAATATGAACAAGGTTTAAGGGGCATATGAACTCGCACAATACAGACTTTATAATTGAGCAGCTCGTGCTGTTGCAGCTTGCGCAGACCCGCCTGACTTTATAACTGTATAAAGAAGACGCGTGTCTGCGCAGTTCACGTTGTATAAAGAAGACGCGCATGAGTTTATACCTGAGAAGCTTGCACTGTACAGATGACACACGCCTGACTTGATAACTGCCCAGCTCACCGAAAACGTGCATGAGTTATCACCGAGAAGCTTGCACTGTACAGATGACACACGCCTGACTTGATAACTGCCCAGCTCGCGCTGTGTATGTGCATGAGTTATCACCGAGAAGTTTGCACTGGACAGATGACAAACGCCAGACTGGATAACTGCCCAGCTCGTGCTGTATAAAGAAGACGTGTCTCTGCGCAGCTCGCGCCTAGACGCCCCTCACTTCATAACGTCTCAGCTTATTTAAAGAACACAGCGATGTCACCATCCATCGGGAGGTTTCACTGTAGAGTGTAGACATAGTCCGATGCCAATTTGGTAGAAATCGCCCAACCCTATTCACAATACCTGAAGAACTTCCGATGATTCGGCTGTGCACGTCCGGCTGGCCTAGAACATGGGCGGGTATATGCAACGTTGGGGGCATACATCCCGACTGTAACGTCACAGTCGGTGTTATGTTGGGATTGGCCTCTTTTTCAGTGGTCTTTTGCATGCACAAGATTTACACAAGAACTAGGAAACAATAGTGTTTGAGGCTTACGATATGTCATTTGCATGTACAGACCTCTTATTATTCATCTATGCCCATGTAAATACAGTTCCCATTCTATGGTACCTTTAAAGTTTTATACAGTTTCTATCCAGTGCTGATGCTAGTGTGATAGCCTGTGTTTTCTTTCATTTTACTAGGTCTTTGCATCACATTTGCAGGTGCAAAATCAAAATAAATTTTATGCGCAATAATGATGTCCTAAAATGAACCATTTTGCTGTAATCTAGCCCAAATTAAGTTGTAGCGAAGGGCTACTCTGAGAGGAGAGGGGCTAGTTTCAGATAAGTATAGCAGTGAACCAGGGTGTCGGTCAGAACACAGCAGAGAGCATTGGATCAACTTAAGCTGTTTATTGGGCACACAAGAACAATCATCAGAGGGGAGAGCCAGCGTTAACAAGAACACGAGGAGTACGATCAATGTTCCTTTACTGAACCCAGAGCCATGCACAAACTGAGTGCTGTTCCTTTCCTCACTCGGACTGGTATGCTCTGAATTATCCAGGTAGTTTTAGCTGGCTGTTAAGATTGGCGGTATTTGTTAACCGGGCCAGGTAAGATGCAGGTGGAGATGTTAAGATGTAAAGATGTGCAGATGTGGTTTCCTCTTATTGGACGCTCATTAGCACACTACATTAGTGATGGGTCGTTCTTGAACGATTCGTTCATTTTGAACGAATCTTTAATGTGACTCGGGAAGAACGAGTCGTCGTAGGGAGTGATTCGTTCAGCCGCGCATGCGCATTGCGCAACATTCTATGGGTCCTGTACTGGAATTCAAGAAGAACGAACGATTCAAACCCGAAGACTCGAGAGGTGAACTAATCAATTCTCTTTCCGGCTCAGACTGCATTGGTTTAGCTTACGACGCTGTCACGTGATGAACGAAGGAGTCAAACCCGAAGACTCGAGAGGTGAACTAATCAATTCTCTTTCCGGCTCAGACTGCATTGGTTTAGCTTACGACGCTGTCACGTGATGAACGAAGGAGTCAAACCCGAAGACTCGAGAGGTGAACTAATCAATTCTCTTTCCGGCTCAGACTGCATTGGTTTAGCTTACGACGCTGTCACGTGATGAACGAAGGAGTCAAACCCGAAGACTCGAGAGGTGAACTAATCAATTCTCTTTCCGGCTCAGACTGCATTGGTTTAGCTTACGACGCTGTCACGTGATGAACGAACGATTCAAACCCGAAGACTCGAGAGGTGAACTAATCAATTCTCTTTCCGGCTCTGACTGCATTGGTTTAGCTTACGACGCTGTCACGTGATGAACGAAGGAGTCAAACCCGAAGACTCGAGAGGTGAACTAATCAATTCTCTTTCCGGCTCAGACTGCATTGGTTTAGCTTACGACGCTGTCACGTGATGAACGAACGATTCAAACCCGAAGACTCGAGAGGTGAACTAATCAATTCTCTTTCCGGCTCTGACTGCATTGGTTTAGCTTACGACGCTGTCACGTGATGAACGAAGGAGTCAAACCCGAGGACTTGTCAGATAAGAGGTGTGGTGAGCTAATCATAGACTAAAGACCCAGGTAAACAATGAATTAATCTTTTCTGTTTCTTATAGCATTATAGTTTTGTATTGTTTGTAATGTGATCAACGTTTGCATAATGAACGAAATGAACGATATGACTCGAAAAAAGATTCGTTCATTTTGCTGAACGAGACTCAAAGATCCGAGTCAGTAAAATGATCCGAACTTCCCATCACTACACTACATTATAACCTGGCGCGGATGGTTCAGTTACAGCCTGATTTACGAACCTGGGTATGCCGCACAACTGTCCCACGCGCTGTTCCAACTAGCGCTCTTCCGCGATCGCTCCGGATGAGCGGTGCTCGCTTTCATAATAAAAGCTCCTCTAGGAACAGTGAATATCCCCACCACATTCCGGCTTGTTAACTCCTCAGCTTGGGTCTTTTGCACATAAGTAATGTAATGAATTTCATGATATGCCCCTCCGTGCCGAAGGACAGTGGACAGTTCTACATTGAATTACACCCTGGGCGAGCGCCCCCCCCCCAAAAAAAATACCGCAAAATTCTGCACAAACAGTCATATTTTATTATAACAACATAAGTGAAAATTATATTTCTCAATTGCACAAATCCTTCATTAGAACATTTGAAAAACCCACTTTTTAAGAATCCAGTTATTTAACTATTGCATTTACAACAGGAAACACACTTTTTAAGGTGCACAATCTCCACCTCCAACATTGCCAAAAGACAATGAACACAATTCTGCACAAAATATGACAGTATAAGTTATCAAAACTTAAATAAATATACTGTACACTATATACATAAATGTGCCAAAAATAAACAAACTTAAGAGTTATACCCACCAATTAACACTAGCCCTTCATTCATGACATGGATACCGTAATAATCATACAGAGAGAACATAGTTGCATACCTTTATCTTTTGCTCGTTTCTCCTCTTCTTCTTTTCTTTTTTTCTAAATTGGGCACCTGATGGCTTTGACCTTTTCCTGTCCATCTCTGTGTTTATTTGGCACTCGACAATCAACAGATTTCCCATCCCCCAACACAGCCAGAAGTCAAGACTAAACCAATAGAGTGTTTTCACGACGCGACATCAATCCGGAAGTCGGCCATGTTGGAGGCATTGAAAGTAAGCACTGCTATTGAACCTAATGGAAATCGCAGATTTTGCTGGAGAAAAAATGATTCTTCTTTAGAAATAACTGTGAAAATAAAGCTCTTTAATGCAAGTCGATCACACCCCAGAATCGCTATAGCCATGTGCTGTAACATCACGTGCAGTATAATTAATTATTTTCTACTCTGAACTTCACTCACGAGTCAGCAGTATTGATTGATGACGCGTCGTGAAAACATTCTAATGGTGACCACATAATCGTTTTGTATTACCTATTTTTATTAGCCATTTCACACAGCTTCTGTGCACGGCACCTTCTCAGCAACAGGGGCGCCAATTTGCCAATTCCCCACACAGTGAAATGATAGATAATAGAAAACCGCTTCGCGGTGGTGGCACAGAGGATTTTTTTTAAATTGCTCGTGCCGCCCCCCCATGTATCATGAAAAAAATGCCGTTCCGGGCAGCTGCCCGGTTCGCCAGTGCCAAAAACCACTACTGCCGAGGGATTCCACCTGGTTAAATTTCTTTAGCGCCAGAGCTGCAACAAAGCTTAATATATTCAGTGATGTAAATGTTAATTTTGACAGCCAATTTTTGTTTTACTCTAGTTTTAGTCGACGAAGTATGAAATACAATTTAGTCGACTAAATCTACATTACATTTAGTCTACTAAAACCTAAATGGTTTAAATCATTTACTTGGTGTAATTAAAAGTTCCAAACAAAGATTAAACTGTTTTTCCATAATTTACTTTACCTTAGAATGAAATTAAACCAGGTCATTACCTTTATTTTTCAGGAAAGTTCAGTAACTACTAGACATGCATTGTTGCAACACGGAGAATATTAGACCATGAACGCATGTACTAGTTCATTCAATCTCATTTGATTTAAATCACTCGTTCAGTAGGGCATATTCAATAAGTACATTCAACAAATGAAACACTCTCACAGGGCTCACACTCAAGCGCTAATGGCTTATGGCATGCCTCGATCTTTGCTTGAGACTGAATGAGAAATATCTTTCAAAAAGACATTACAGAAACTGTCTTACATTTCTTCAATCATGAAAACATGTTACATACTTGCTTTGATCTTTTACTGTACAATACGACTTACTTCATCACTTTGCTAATCGTTATAGAACAGCGCTGGTTTCTTTTGGCTTAACTATTTCACGTTATGCAGCATTAGCGGATAAGTTAACATTGGCCTATAAAATGTTCGGGCTTTCCTTTAGTTTGCGGCGTTTTACCGGCGATTGTGAAGGAAAATAAGACGCTTTGTAAACTGCGTGGAGACACAGAATACATATGTCTCTTACTCTTTACCCAGACACTTCTCTCTACCGCTTATATCTGATATAACATGCCCACAAGCAGGGCCGTATTAAGACCTCCATGGGCCCCCGGGGTATGAATTACCACAGGCCCCCCATAGAACGTGGAACGCATCTCTGCGCTTAAAAATGCGAATTCAGCGCTCAGGAATGTCTTTTAAAGGCACAACGGAGAAAACGAGGGTCTCTCGAGACGCGCTATTTCATAACAAACAGTTGCTGTATGAACTACATGATGGGGCAGATAGTGAGGAGGCCGCCGATGGAAGGCCGCTTGTCTCGGGGCGATCCGAGTTCAGGTGCATTAGCCTCAACCTAAACGGTACCTATTTGCTCAGTCTCAATAGCTCCAGAAACAGTTAAATGCAAAAAAATCGACACATTAGCCATTTCATTAAGACATTAACCTGTCAATTTGGCTTGTTTATAGCGAATATATATATATATAATAGAGTTCGTTTAAACACAAAATTAAACTAACCTAAAATTGTCGGGCAGGATGACCCTTCATGGGCCCGGTCAACTCCGTCTTCGTCAGCTTTTGTGAAATATCCTGATAACTTTGGAATCTTATTAAGTAACTCCTGTCTTCGCTGCTGCTTGTCTCTTAAGTTTTTTTCTTTTTTGAGCCCCACTCTCACATTTTTTGGTAAAACCCGACATTTTAGCAGCCCTTCAACTTTCCAGACTAATAATTCCCACGGTTAAGATAATGAAATGTAAATTTGACACATAATCATTGGAAATCGGATCTGAATGACCTGCACATAAACCTATGGGATGATTGCCGCGCTAAGGATGTCCGCATCCACCAATCACCGCCACTCTTTTCGCAGTTTGGGTTGCTCCTGGAGCCAGCACTTTTTTTCACACGATCTACTGCACCGCTGGCTGCATCGCGCGTCACTACTCAGAGACGTAGATAATTATTTTAAATACGTAATTTAAAAAAATATATTTGTGTAAAGGCCAGGCCCCCTTGCAATGACGGGCCCTGGGCTTAAGCCCCGGTAAGCCCTTGCGTTAATGCGGCCATGCCCACAAGCTGATGTCCACCAGGTCGGACAAGAATATTTTCGTCTCGTTTTTATAAGTTGACTAAAATGTCAGTATATTTTTATTACAGTTTTCGTTATCATGCATTAATTTTTATTTAGTTATCGTCTCATTTTCGTCAGTGAAGACAAGTCATTAAAGATTAATTTTCCACATAGTATTCGTCAACGAAATGAACACTGATGTAAACTATTTAAAGTTAATCATCCATTATCATATCTGCTCCAGTTTCTTGTCTTACGTTTAGAATATCTCGTTTTTGTCTTAATTTATGCATTTTTTTGTAAGAATGTTTGCATTATTAATGCTATATATTATGAAAACAATGTTAATCATCCATTAGACTATATAGATATATTTTACTGTAGCATTTTGGAGAAATACACATTTTCAACAAAATGTGTCAACAAAATGTGTCAACAAGATTTACACAAAATGCTACAGTAAAATAAGTCCATATATAGTGTGCATATAGTGTGGGATGGCCCCTACAGAAACCGACCATCAGTTTTTTCTACTTATTAGAAATATTGTTTCTATAGGCATTTGAGGTGGAAATGTGTATTTCTCCAAAAAGCTACAGTAAAATAATTCCATATATGGTGTGCATATAGTGTGGGATGGCCCCTATAGAAACCCACCATCAGTTTTTTTCTACTTATTAGAAATAAAGTTTCTATAGGCATTTGAAGTAGAAAATATTGTATTTCTCCAAAACGTTACAGTGAAATAAATCCATATTGTGTGCATATAGTGGGGTATGGCTCCTACTTAAACCCACCATCATATTCTAATTCTAAGTCTAATTCAAGTATTTGTCAAGTATGGTGACCCATACCCGAAATGTGACCTCTGCATTTAACTCATCCTGAGAGTAGTGAAAACACGCACAGGAAGTGTTGAACACATACACCTGGAGAAGTGGGCAGCTATCACTGCAGCGCGGGGAGCAAGTAGGGGTAAGGTGCCTTGCTCAAGGGCACCTCAGTCGTTACCCGCCGGCCCTGAGGATCGAACCGGCAATCTTCTGGTCACGAGTCCGACTCTCTAACCATTAGGCCACGACTCCCCACGATATTTTTCTACTTATGAGAAATAATGTTTGTATAGTCAATTATATTGGAATAATATTTTTCAAACAAAATGCTTTAAAAAAACTAGTGCTGTCAATCGATTAAAAAAATTAATCAGATTAATCACACATTTTTTCTGTGATTAATCACGATTAATCGCACATAACTATTATATTTTAAAATATACTTTTACATTTAATAATTTCACATTTAATCTTCAAATTGATGTAGAAACAACATATTTCTTTAACAGCATCATTTTATGAAAGCTAGCATTTTGATATTAGTACTGTAACTGATGTCTCTATTAAATTGATTATTTTAACATGAATTATAGCCATTCAACAGTATAATTGAGAGCTCATGTAGGAAACATACAGGAATTACAGGAAGGACACTTTACAGTCTTTATTAATGCTAAATTATAAATTAAATGCAGAAGAATTCTCATTAAAGCTACACAATCACATTCATTTCTTCTTTTATTTTGTTCTTTGATTAACATTAGTGACAGGAGTCACCCAGCACGTTTAAGGACGTGGCCCCTTTAAGAGCTGTCTCAGTTCGCAGATCTGACCGTCACCGCACTCCCATTTTCACAACACTTTGCATTCATTTAAGATTTTATTTTACACTTTGAAGTCTTGCTTAAGAAAATGCTAGACAAAACTCTGACATAATCTTGTGTGGTTTTATCCATTCAAGCACGAAAGAGAACTTAACACGGATGCGCTGTCTGACAGAGATTCACCGACGCAGCCGTTACTGTACACACCAGACTGGACCTCGCGTTGCGTTTTGCCGCGTCCCACAGTTTAGAAGCGGTCTATCTCCATTGAACGCGTCAAAGCAACTGTTTCAAATCGCGCTTAAGTGGTTTAAAAGCCTGTACACGAGTAAGAGCGTGATTACATAATGTAACGCTAGACAAAGGGTGTCAAAACAAACGGATGCTGCGTTAATTGCGATAAATATTTTCTCACGCGTTAATTTGAAAAAATTAATCGCATGCGTTAACGCGTTAACGTTGACAGCCCTAAAAAAACACACTGTAGTTAAACCTGTTCAAATCCATGGGTACTGTAATTGCATAATTGCAAACTGCATAAACCGTTTTATTTGCAGGACAAAGGCCTAGAAGGCATTAAAATAATACATATTTAAGATACAGACAGAGACATTGGTTTCACAATATAACGTTACAGCAATCATAATGCAAACATTCGGAGGGAAAAAAACCTGCATAAATTACGACAAAAACGACATATTCTAAACGTAAAACAAGAAATATGTTATTGACAAGAGACGCGGATCATCAACATTTAAATAAAGCTTTACAAGCGGTGTTCCTGTAATTTACCGTAAACCACTCAATAAGCGCGCATCTGAACCTAAACGGCGGATTGCTTGACCGTGTATTTTCAAACCGCGGCTGGCTTGACCGCAGTACTTAAATGGTCTGGACAGGAGCTACTAAAGGCTACATTTTATTAATTTATATAACTATACTCTTTGATGATCCTCCAGATGCGTGTATATAATATTGCTGAATTTGTGTGTTTAGAGATGAATTGTTGTGAATTAATGGTAATTAATAGCAAAATGTGGTGTATGATGCTGTCATGTGGGCAGTGGCGGTCCTTCCTAGAGGCGACATAGGCACTTGCCTAGGGCGCCATCTAGTGAGGGGAGCCAAATATGCTGCGAGAAAAAAATATATAATTAAAATTATAATGTCTATTTATTTTTTTTCAACAGTTTTTGCCATCCCTCTATCTACAACAATACTTTGACATACAAAATAAAATAAACTTATTTGGACATGAGTTCTTTTCTCGTGGGTAAGGGGCGCCATCAGTCAAGCTCGCCTAGGGCACCAAATGGTCTAGGACCGCCCCTGCATGTGGGGTAGTAAAGGAATGTGAATGAAATGTTAGACCAAAATGACTTACGTTTTTTACGAGTCTCACGATTTTACTGACCTGATCCTTCTGCTCGCCATAAACTTCCATGGTACACAGACAGTACCTGTCACAAAGCGGTTAGCAGCTGTTCAGCTATAGCGCTCAGACTGTTTGCGTCAGTGCGTCAGCTTATGACATCATATTAATGCGAGAGTAATGTTCTCGCGTTACTCTCAGTGCATACGCTAAATGATCTGCGCAGCACTTAAAACTTAAAATCTTAAAACTGCTTCGTACAACAGGGGTGAACAGATAGGTGGCCATCCATCATTCTGGTCTTTTTTATACATTACAGTGCGCATCCAAGTTTCTACTTTCCTTTCAAAAAGTCTTAGAGAATCCATTTTAGGCTGATACCAATTTTTTATCTGCAACCTTTTCATCTTAATTCAAAAGATCATGAACTTCCTGATTTAGATCAGTGAACTCAATCAACAATTGTGCAAATCCACACTGCATCAACTCTTGTATATTCTGCAAATTATCCTCATCAGTCATTAGTTTTTCAATGCCTTACATTTTATTGGTAAGAGCGGATAATTTCCCTTTTCTTAATCCAATACTTCTGTGAAGTTGCTCTTCTAATGCCTTCTCGGTGGGTTTTGACACCCTCTTATGCTCAACCAGCTTGCTGGTTGTGGTTTGGGGGGTTTCATGTTGGGGCTGTGTGGGTCTGTTTTGGTCTTGTTTTGTGGTCGATGTCAGACAACAGAGGAATAAAGTTACATTATGCCATTACAATTTTTCCCTGGTTCTTCCTCTGTTGTCTGTTGTTGATCGTGGAATGGGACCGGGTTGGACCTGCAAGGTTTCGGCGGGTGGGGCTGCCTGGGTCGCGGCTGGTGGGCTCTCCCTTCGTGGACGTTTGCTCGGTGGCTTTGGTCGGGTCACTGAGTGCAGCTATGACACGTCAGAGGAGATCTGGCCCTCCCGGCTGAGCCTGGTTTCTCCCGAGGTTTTTTTTTCTCCATTTATTCATCATTGGAGTTTGGGTTCCTCGCCACAGCAGGGCAGTGTTGGCTTACTCACCGGGAGACTGCATTTATTTATTTATTTATTAGATATTATTTATTAGAATGATCTTGCTTGGTCTATAAACACCATGCACTGTTCTGTGTTTTACCTTTCTGTGTTTTTGTGTTTTTTTAAAGACAACCCTTTCTTGGTAATATCCGTGTTGTTGATTTAATCCATGTTCATTTCCATCTTCTACAGAGCGAGTTTTTTTACTTACAATGTGATCGCAATCCGTCTAATTTTCTTCTTTATTTCTCCCTTCTTGACATTAGAGCATATTTTGAACTCGAATAACATTCAGTCTCTTCCGGTATCTTTCTTTGAAATATTTATTAACAAAATTAACAAAAAAGACAATATGTTACAGGTCAAAAAACTGTGTTGCTCCAATCTTTCCTTCTTTCTTTTTTACTGCATCACTTCCGACATGACGTGACTATTTACAACTATGTTATTGGAGCTTCACTTGTAAACTTTTTTTCAGAGAAATTAAAATTTCACATATGTGACCCTGGACAACAAAACCAGTCTTATGGGTAAATTTTTCGAAATTGAGATTTTTACATAATCTGAAAGCTGAATAAATAACTTTCTATAGATATATGAGTTGTTAGAATAGGACAATATCTGACTGAGATACAACAGTTTAAAACTCTGGAATCTGAGAGCGCAAAAAAATCAAAATATTGAGAAAATTGCCTTTGAAGTTGTTAATCAGGGGCACTGTGGCAGACCATCCACTCACAAAGATAAAAATTTTATATATTTAAGGTAGGAAATTTACAAAATATCTTCATGGAACATGGTCTTTACTTAATATCCTAATGATTTTTGGCATAAAAGAAAAATCGATAATTTTGACCCACACAATGTATTTTTGACTTTTACTAAAAATGTTCCCGTGCTACTTAAGACTGGTTTTGTGATCCAGGGTCACATATTATTTATCATAATATTTAAACACAAGTCTACTGACTTAACAAGATAAAATTCCGACAAATTGTGGCTCTTACAATGGCATTTATTAATTTAGCGAAGCATCTTTTATTTAATTTTATTAATGTAATGGAGCATCAATAAACGCCGCCTTCTTGCAGTGAGTTGTGGGTAATATCAGCCATTAAGTGTCCATAGATTCCCACTAAAGTATTTAACCGGGAAACGTCTTGGTTACGTAGGTAACCTCAGTTCCCTGATGGAGGGAACGAGACGTTGTGTCAAACCGACAGATAGACAAACCCCATCTGTCGGTTCGACACAATGTCGAGAGACCGACAGAAAGGGAACAGTAGACCATCGGGGGACTTTGAGAATAATATAGTGGATAGTATGCGAATTTGGACGCACCAAGGGTTTATGTAAAATGCAATTTTGTAACTACTGCAGGAAGAAGCTTGTTGTACTCCCAACAAGCCGTTCATTATAGTCTTTAAAAAGAGATTTCTGTAGTCTGTAAACTTTGAGCATTGTGACTTGGCAGATGTTGTTTATGCTCAAACAGCTATACCACCCACTAACTAAAATTAAATAAGTGAAATTCCATCAGACGTCCTCTTTAAATATTATCATGTCATAGGGGGTAGAATGCAGGCAGGTGGGCAAAACAGATCCTGCCCCAATATTACCCCCTTGAAATATTATCCTGTTATGTGCAATGTGTAGTGTGTGCCCTTGAAATATTAGCATGTCTATGTACATATGAAGAAATTCTACATTAGACATAAAGTGTTGCTTTTGTGTATACATCAAACTAGTTATTTTTACTATATGTGCACCCATGTATATGTTTTGGGGGGTGGAATGCAGGCAGTTGGGCAAAACAGATCCTGACCCAATATTACCCCCCCTAAATATTATCATGTCATAGTTTGAGTGGGTAGAATGCAGGCAGGTGGGCGAAACAGATCCTGCCCAAATATTACCCCGTTTCTAATATGATCCTGTTATTGTAACATGTAGTGTATGTGCCTTTGAAATATTAGCAGGTTTATGTAAATATGAACTGACATACAGTGTTGCTTTTGTGTATACATCAAACTAATTGTTTTTGACTATATGTTCATCCATGAATAATTTTTAAGGGGGGTAGAATGCAGGCAAGTTGGCAAAACAGATCCTGCCCCAATATTACCCAAGATATGAAACAAAAGGAAATCATGAAAGGCAAGCATTTAAACTAAAATATTTCAGTGTATTTGTAAGCCTAACCCTGAAGCTACTGCCGCTTCAGGTGACACTGCAGCAGGTGTTACAGAAACTGATCCCGACGAGGTGGTACGCTGTACGCGGGGTCCCCCTCCGTCATGATAGCTTTCCGTGGTCGCAATCGCGTTTCTCTGTTCGCCGGTGTATTATACTTTCTGCTGATAACTCATCCCCACTTTAAAACCACTGCGTATTCTGTAATAAAATGAGCAATTTATTATCATTAACATAACTGATTGTTGGCATATTAAATTGTATCTAACTAGCAAACTTCACAAACGTTAGTTTGTGTGGTGAATCAATAAATGAGGGAGAAAGTGAGAGGAAACTTATTCTACAATGTACTGTATATTATTGTTTTAGATGATAAGAGATGAGAACTCCTGGCCAGCCTTGTGAAAGTCAGGCTAGAGACACTGCCAGCAATCTATAAATGCAATGGGTACTTGATAAAACTGCACACATGTTCATTGTTGATTATTATAGTTAACTGTCAATGTCAATAATAAGCGCAACTTACTCATTGTGTGACCCAGTGTTTGAAAACTAGGCTAAGTTATTAGTGACGAGCATCAGAGTTTGATTTTAACCATTTATTTCAATATGATTTACTGTAAATCTTTGCCATGGCCTTAGTCAGTCAAAATTAAACTAAATCTAAATCTAAAGATTATACTTTCACAGGATATTCTTTACATTACGTTGGTCGCCCTGCTGAAAAAATAATAGAACCCTGCCCCAAACACAATAGATGGGAATCAATAGAACACCCATTAATGCCAAAGACATTTTTATTAAATTTTGTAATAGAAAAAAATTGTGGTTAATAATGGTATTTTAATGGAAACCACTAGAATTTATGTAATGGTTTCTATTTTTTAGCAGGGTGGGTTTATGTAGAAATAGTAGGCTATATCACAAAATAAATTACTTTATAGCTGGGTTTTCACACGGATCACAAATGTGCATTGAAAATTGGCAGCTGATCAAACATGTGCTTTAGGGATTGTATACATATACCATCTAAGGCTAAATGTAACTCTTAACTGGCTGAGTTAGACAGCACTGGATCATGCCCTATTACCCTTCTTGAAATATCTTGTCATTTGTAAAATGTAGTGTGTGTGCCTGTGAAATATTACACTGTCTATGCCCTTAAGAATAACTGCTTCATGAGACATAGAGTGTTGCTTTTGTGCATGCATCAAACTAAATGCTTTTGACTATATGTGCATTCATGAATAGGTTTAAAGGGGGTAGAATCCAGGCAGATGGGCAAAACAGATCCTGACCCCGATAATACCGATAATAACTCCAGTCCTCTGACCCTCCCTCCCAGAATGTTTAGCTGTGTCCCTATATTAAGAAACCTGACTCAACTCATCAGCTGCTTCGTGTGTTAATTGGGAAGACTAATTAACACAATAACTAACATTCGGAGTGAGGTCAAATGAGAAATAAAAGAGAACAATTGACAGGGATGTAGATACCTGATGAGAGGTTTTCACCCATCATTAGGGTGTTTCAATGTTATCCATGGAGAACACACAGTTTGTGTGTACACTGTTTTTTTATTAGCTGCCAGTGGACACTGAAATCAATGTTTACAGTAATATCAAAGTAAACTTGTGCTTGTTTGCATAGTTATGTCCACTACTGTCAGATAGTATGTGTGGTTTTTACCAATTTTGAGACATTTTCAGGGAATGTTTAAAAGTTTGCTAACATAACTTGTGCATACACTGTAGATAAGATTGGGGGTAGTCGGCACACTCTTAAAAGTATAGTATAAGCAAAATATACAGCTGTCAGTATTTCATGTATTTTGTAAATATACATTATACATATTATTTTTTAAAGTCAGTTTCTGTATACGTATACATACTCTTACATTTCAAACATTAAATTATATAAATAACATGTAATTTTACTTTACAAAAATATATATTTGAAATTTCTTCTTTGGTGCCCCAGCAGATGGAATATTCCCATTTTTACTGGATTTTTTTACAGTGTAGGACCTGCTTTTAAATAACTTCATTATAGGCTTAAAAATAAAAACACTTAATTAAAACAGCAACACAAATAACACCATTGTTTTTAGCATTAAAACAAATGTCACTGCTAGCACCAATACAATTGTTTCACCCAGCAGAAATAAAAATAAAAAGTAAAAAAGTGTTTACTTTTAACTGTTCACCTAAAAATATACTTTCATTATATAGTTGGTTCTTGCAAGGTTTACCTGAACAGACCACCTTCTATAAACCCAAACAACATATAATATCAACTTTGGTTAAAAAATTAATTGTTAAAAATCTCAATTCAAAAGCCATGAGGAGGATTTCTCTTGTCTAACTACCCCTGGACTCTATCCAGACAGAAGATGTGTGGTCGACAGTTGCATAGAAAGGGCACCACAGGAAGGAAATTGAAAAGCTGAAATCTAAGAGGTCATTTGTCTCCCTTTACACCCGTGTGATCCAGACTATCAGATGATATGAGAATGTAATCCCGCCTGAGACACGGCTAGCCTGTTTATTTCTCAGTCCGCTCTTCCTTCATTGAATTCAACGGACACTAACAGATTACATAAACCGTATGATGTCTTACGTAAATCGACCAAATTTAATTGAAACAAAAAACTCAAACCATTATTGCCTTGCATCATATGCTGAACTTGCCATTTCATGGCAAATCATTTCACAAAAGAAAACACAATCACATCGTGACATAGACTTTCGGGAAAGGTCATCATTGTATAAATAGATGCAGACTCACGTTGTCTGCTGTAGAACAGAGACTACCTGCCTGTGTTCCACTTTTAACACTGTTCAACACTACACTGACTCACTATCAAACCTTCACAATCAATGTACAGTCAACGTGTACCTGGAATTCATATTAAGTACAGAAGTATGCATGTGTTTTAATTTTTATGCTTTCTCAGCAGGTATTGTCTAACATTGTTTGAACCTGATAACTTGTTATAGCACTATTTATTTCATTATTGTGTTTTTCTAAGATCCATACGCTTTTATCAAATTTACTTCGTATGAATTCATACAGATTAGCCACCTTGTAAAATAGTTAGAAATTCCAGAGAGATCAGGCTGGTGGGTCTGGGAGAAGTTGGGTTTTACTGTATTACTGTGAGTCTGTTTTTCTAAATAAATATCTAGACAAATAAAATAGCACGGTTTATCTGTCAGCTCATTCGTCTTGCCATAATACTTTTTTTTGTAGGAAATGAGTAACAACATTACCTCTAAAACACGCTATGATTAATCTTTTACCCAGGACAGTTTGGTTTGTACTCACACTAGTCTCACACTCCCCAACTAATTTAACATTTGTGAGGGTGTAGATAAAATATAGATGTACAATGTTGTTCGGTTTCTCAGATTTATGATGCTTTTGAGTATTCTACTAATAATAATATGACGGACTGTTGATGTCTTGTGTAAAATGGTTAATTTATGATGGGCTTGTATGTTAAACATTTGCACCAAACAAAACAGTTTGCAAATGACTAACACAAGTCTTTGATGGTAGTGCTAATTTTGCAGGAAACTGTTTGCAGGACACCTTGTCAATGTTTTGTGATGAAACTTTGGCCCCAATGCTTACTTCCATACAATGCACCCTCATGCTGCCCCACCACCAGTGTGACAAATCTGGCAAACACTGAACAATTATTAATAATAGCTATTTATTACACTGAAAGTTTTCATTTTAATTATTTTAATTCAACCTCAAGAAAATAATTAAATGAAAGTAATTATAATTAAATAGAATGTTAAACAATTTAATTCAAATGTAAAAGCTACATTGAAATTGTTCATTTGAATTCATTTTTTAACTGAAGGGAAAAAATGAAATAATTATTATAATTAATAAAATACATTTTAAATAATTAAAATATAAAATCTTACAGTTTATTTAAAAAATTAATATGATTTTTTTATATATGCATCATGGGACACATTGCAGGGAAGAGCAGCATGTTCACTTCAAACGGTGACGGTTTTTCCGTCCTGTCAGTCAACTGTTGTTGAATCCTGCCAGTCTGAACTGCTGCAGAACATCATTTACTGTATTAAGATTTGACCTGTCAAGAAAGGCTTTCCCTTCCCTGAATAATTCTCATGAATGATTTAAAATGTCAATCCGCCCTAACCCAAGATGAGCCAACTTTGTGTAATCATAGAAACCCATCAATCCTGCAAAGAAATTGTTTTTTGTTTGAATGCTTACAGCTTGTGGGTGGCATACATCCTGGTTAATACAAGTAACCAATTATAATTAAAAGTACTGACGTACACAAAAGTGCTGACGATCATTACTGACATTTTGTACAGCAGATGGGAGGTCAAGATGTACCGAGATCAAATAATCAGCTATTTTTATGTTATTTAAAACTAAACATATGCTTGGAGAGGAACAGAAAGTTTAAATACAACCAGTAGCCAACTTGAAGTGGGCCGATCTTGCCTACCTGCACTTCTCACATGTTGCCGGTACTTTGCCACTCCGTGTCAAAGCGTCAGTATATGGGTGAGTCACTAGCGCCACTTCGTTAGCATTAGACGTCATGCTGTTTTGGCCAAAGATTGCAGGCAGACTTTGCATCTAGGGTCTTTGGCACAGAGATACACAATTTCAACAGATTGAACAATCCAACAGGGTTTACAGAATTCCAGCCAATCAAATTACAAGGCCAAGCAGCATTTCAGCCAATCAAAATGAAGAAGACAGTCTGCAGGCCGGCGCTAATGACTGTGACTATGTAGTGAGATTTGAGAAGGCAAACATTACAAAGCTAACGGTTTTACACTAAAAATTATAAATGGTAAGATTTTAGAGATGCAAACTACTTATCTTTTGCCAACTCTGCGGTTTGTCACATAATGTAATATGTGTTCGACTTGACATGCCTAAAAACATAACAGCATATAAACCATGTGTGTATATGATGGATTTAATTAACAGAAGAATTCAATAGACTGCAGAACTATTATCACAGGTAATGAAATTACTATTTTTTCTTCAAATTTTTATTTAAATGGGTCAAATGGCGGAAGTACGTCTTTTTCTGTGTTTTTGGTGTGTTATAAATTGCCCATGCATGTATTAGTAAAATTAGTAAAACGTAAAATTGCACAATTGAAAGTGTGGGAACAAAAGATGCATTCTATCTAAAAATGAATGCTCAACCAGCCTTGCCTGAAACTTCTCGTGTAACCACACCCCGGCGATTCTACGTAACTTCGTAACATGATTTGACTAAAGTCCTATTCGCACAGGATTAGTATTATCTGGGGACCTCTGGTCATTTGTAATAATCGCAGAGATTGTCTGTGATCTTAATCCCGTGCGAAACGGCCATGTCTGTAATTTGTCAAGTAAAAATTCCCCCACAAATTACCTACCATATTTTGACGAACACCGAGGTCCTGTGATAATATTAGTCCAGTGCGAATCGGCATCTCTGCGATTTGAAAATTTGAACAAGATTTGGCGGGATCGTATCTAATTTTTTCAAGGTTTCTGTGCACCTTTTCAGTCATCTTTCGCAAAGAATGGAAGCTGCGTTGGAGTGTTTTCACAGTATTTTGGGTGCTGGGTTATGTCGCTACATACCAGACAACAATAATATTGGCAGAGAGAAAATATTCACTGTAAAAAAACATGACAGGATCAGAAAAGTGAAACAAAAAAGAAGGAATACTGTATATGGAGATGGCTGACATGCAAAACGCAACGCGAGGTCCAGCCTGGTGTGTACAGTAACAGGCTAAAGGTTGCGTCAATGAATGAATCTCTGTCAGACAGCGCATCCGTGTTAAGCTCTCTTTCGTGAGTTTATGTTTAGAAAGCGGGAAGCGCCTTCACGTCATTTCCGGGAGACAATTCAGTAAATTCGAGTAAAATCACAGAGTTCACTTATCCAGTACGAATGCGCAACATGATCACAGACAATCTCTGCAATTATTACAAATGACCAGAGGTCCCCAGATAATTCTAATCCCGTGCGAATAGGGTTTAAGACCGCCCAAATCTACACATAGTTAAGGTGGGCGTAATTGTAAATCTCATTGTATCGCCTGTCAGTACAATTGCTTTGGAACCTGATGTTCCGAATATGGTAAGAGGCGTTACATTTCCATCACACGCTTGCAGTATTTGACCAATCACTACGCACTGGTTAACTGGCCAATCATAGCACACCTCGCTTTTCAGAGCGATGAGCTTTGTAAAAAATCAGCACGTTTCAGAGAGGCGGGGCAAAGAGGAGATACAAACATGCACGGTATGTGGAAAATACAACGTTTTTTAAACTTTAAATCGTGCATACACATTGCGTTACAATAATATTCATTTTAGCCGTGCAATATGACTCCTTTAACATTATATTATATTATATATTATATAAATAACTTGTTTGGCAAACGGTTCCTTTAGTAAATAAATGTGGTACCAGCAATGTCAAAATACAGTTTTTTTGCTCTAGAAATTTTAAATGTGGTAATAATTTGCAAACGGAAACATGCACAAGAGAGTACTGTAACCTTTTTTCCCCCACTTCAAGCACTGAATACAACTGATTGCTTACAGAAGACCAAAGCCACTCTGTTCACCTGGATGCATGTAGTCCAGCTGATCCATATAGAGTAAAGCTCAGGAATCAGGGAACAATCTAACAATGTTAAAATCATAAATGACACTGGAGGAGTGTGTGTCTATTGCACAAGGCATATGTTTCATTACCCATCACTTTGCATCCCCTCCAGTCAGCAGGGATGAGTGTTGAGAGTCAGGAGTAATGTGGTAGACATCACACTGCTGGTGCAGAGAATCGCACGAGGCGGTCAACTGGATCATATTGCAGGTGTCAACTCAACAGCTTGTGCCAATTTAGTTGTCACCAAATCACAGTGGCTTACAAAGATTTTTCATGCTACAAATTACAAACACATTGATTGTAATTGATGTGCTGTGGTGCCCTGACATTTGCCAGGTAAGGCCACTGTTATAAGTAGATATTGTTTCACAGACCTACAGCCACAAGACGCTAAAAATGTGTTTAAAGGCGAAATGACCAAGTCTTTACAAAAATGTATATAGTGTATATTTAAGTTCAAGTATATTTATACATTTTATATAAGTGTGTGTTATGCATGTACACACACCATATCAATGTACTAAATAGTGTACTTGTAAATGTTTTATTTCACTGTTTCAATACTAACTTTCAATAATAACTAGTTAAAGGGGTCATATGGCACGGACACATGTTTTTCTGTGTCTTTGGTGTGTTATAAGTTGCCCATGCATGTATAAGACAAGTAAAATTGCAAAAATTAAAGTGTTGGAACAAAAGATGCATTCTATCTAAAAGCAAATGCTCACCCAGACCTGCCTGAAACGCCTCGTGTAACCACACCCCCACAAATCTATATCAGTTCGTGGCATGAGTTGACTAAGACCGCCCAAATGTATACACAAGTAAGGTGGGTGTACCTGTCAGTACAATTGAAGAGGAACCTGATGTTCCAAATATGGTAACAGGCGTTACATGTCAGTCACACACTTGCAGTATTAGACCAATCACTACGCACTGGTTAACTGGCCAATCATAGCACACCTCGCTTTTGAGAGCGATGAGCTTTGTTAAAAATCTGAGCGTTTCAGAGAGGCGGGGCAAAGAGGAGATGCAAACATGTCATGAATCTCGGGTGAGGTGAGACACAGTGACAAGGAGAGAGGACCCAAACGCAGACAGCGGGTAAGGGGTTAACAAGACTTTTAATAAAAAATTAACCAAACTCAAAACAAAGACCCACTTGGGGGTAAACATAACAAAACAGAGAAACAAGAACGAGATTAACTAAACGGACAAGACTAAACTAATAACACATCACAACCACACTTCAAACTAGACTAACTAACAAGACAAGACCTCACCCACACGACACAGTGCAACATAACAGTACAATGATCCGACACCAGACAGAGAACACAGGGGCATTAAATAGAGGGACAAATCAAAGGGGAACAGGTGTGGGGCATGAACTAATAAACAACCAATAACGAGAGATACAAAAGGGCGGGAACACAGACAAGGACCGGAGAGAGTATCGAAGGCCGACAGGGTCAAAATGACTCTCTCCACACATAACAAGGGATCCTGCCGTGATTCTACCACATGATCAAGACAGACATGACACGACGAGGCAGAATCATGACAGAACCCCCGCCTTAAGGAGCGATATCCTGACGCTCCAAAAGGCACAAACAAGACAAGACAATGACAAAAACCATAATACAAGACATGACAAAAACATGATACATAAAAAACCAAACACTGACATGGTGCCGGCTGGAATGCCGGCTGGACAGTACATAGCGCCGGCTGGATGGCCGGCTAGACAGTACATGGCGCCGGCTGGAAGGCCGGCTAGACAGTACATGGCGCCGGCTGGAAGGCCGGCTGGACGGTACATGGCACCAGCTGGATGGCCGGCTGGTCGGTACATGGCGCCGGCTGGAAGGCCGGCTGGACGGTACATGGCACCGGCTGGAAGGCCGGCTAAACAGTACATGGCGCCGGCTGGAAGGCCGGCTGGACAGCACATGGGGCCGGCTGGATGACCGGCTGGACAGTACATGGCGCCGGCTGGAGGGCCGGCTGGACGGTACATGGTGCCGGCTGGATGGCCGGCTGGACAACACGTGGTGCCGGCTGGATGGCCGACTGGGAGGCCGGCTATCACTGGCTGGGCAGGCCTGGATGTCGACATGACAGGACAGGATGTCGGCGGCTGGGCAGCGCTCTCTGGCAGCTGGGCAGCATTTCCGACGGCTGGGCAGCGCTCTCTGGCAGCTGGGCAGCATCTCCGACGGCTGGGCAGCGCTCTCTGGCAGCTGGGCAGCAAACAAGGACAAAAACACACAAACAGAGTCGACTCGACAGGCCTGGGCACCAGCTGGGAGGCCGGCAGGGATCTGCAGCGGGAACAGGACACCGGCGGCCTCAACCCTGGAGGGGAAGCCGACGACCTCAACCCTGGAAGGGAGCCCGGCGGTCTCGATCCTGGACGGGGTTCTGGCAGTCTCGACCCCGGAAGGGAGTCCGGCGGTCCCGACTCTGGACTGGAGCCCGGCGGCCTCTACCCTCGAAGGGAGTCCGGCAGATTCAACCCTGGAAGGGAGTCCGGCGGCATCGACCCCTCCCGCTGAGATCCCTCTGTCTGCTGGGTCCAAAATGGTCGGATCATTCTGTCATGAATCTCGGGTGAGGTGAGACACAGTGACAAGGAGAGAGGACCCAAACACAGACAGCGGGTAAGGGGTTAACAAGACTTTTAATAAATAATTAACCAAACTCAAAACAAAGACCCACGTGGGGGTAAACATAACAAAACAGAGAAACAAGAACAAGATTAACTAAACTGACAAGACTAAACTAATAACACATCACAAAGGAACACTTCAAACTAGACTAACTAACAAGACAAGACCTCACCCACACGACACAGTGCAACATAACAGTACAATGATCCGACACCAGACAGAGAACACAGGGGCATTAAATAGAGGGACAAATCAAAGGGGAACAGGTGTGGGGCATGAACTAATAAACAACCAATAACGAGAGATACAAAAGGGCGGGAACACAGACAAGGACCGGAGAGAGTATCGAAGGCCGACAGGGTCAAAATGACTCTCTCCACACATAACAAGGGATCCTGCCGTGATTCTACCACAAGATCAAGACAGACATGACACGACGAGGCAGAATCACGACAAAACATGCACGGTATGTGGAAAATACAGCGTTTTTTAACCTTAAATCGTGTATACACATTGCATTACATCTAAAACAAATGATAATATTTGTTTTAGCCGTGTCATTTGACCACTTTGATACAATTATACTTACAGTACTTACAATGGGCTCTATGCACGCGTGACTTCAGCGTTTCACAGGAGGAACCCTATAGACCGGTTGGGGAGAGAAATGGGAAACTATGAAAATAGTTAAATTTAGCAGATGCTGTTCATTGCGGCACACCACAGTGGTATATAGAAGTGGCGTTCTACCATATTTGAATGTTATAACGACATGTAACCTTATGAAAGTATCATTTCAAATACGATAGAACAGCACTTCTATGCATATGGCCCATTAGTTTACAGCTAAGTTTTTTGCTTGTACTGTAACTATACTACAAGTGAACTTAACAGTATACTGATCAATCAGGTCAATACTTGTAGCACAGTCTTTACACCGTGTCTACACCGGACATGATAACCTGCTTGTTCTCAATGGCTCTGTCGCACCGCATCCAGTGTGGACAACATTTGAAATTATAATGTTTCGAATGCGTTTCTAATGTCTTTTGTCGCGTCGCGCCGATCGCGTCCAGTGTAGACACGGTGTAAGTTCATGAAAGTATACGTTGATGTATAGTCTTAGTAAACTGCTAGTGAAGGTAGTTAAAAAGGGGAAATGAAGTATTTAAAAGGCTACTCATTCAAGAGTAAACACAACTACAAGCCAAGTATACTTAGGATATTTAATCTGTTGATCAAGATACTAAAATTAATGAAATCAAACAGGAAAATTCTATGTGTTTTACACAGTGTAGCAGTTAGTATTATAAATTATTTTTCCGTGCACACCATTATTTTTTTTAATTCATTTACACTTATAATTTTTTGTCAAAAACATTAAGCTCCTCTCCCCTTCTCAACAACAACTCTTCACCACATGACGTAAGCAACAAAAAAGAGGTAGGACTATACTGGATGTCCAATGGCCAGGCTTTTTTTTAGCCCTCCCCTCCAGGCCCAACTTACAACAAACCAATCAAAAAGGGAAGGGCAAAATAAAGCCCCGCCCTACATTTTTTTCTAATTTCATTAGCCATTTCACTTAGATATATGTCACACTATGGAAAAGAAGTCAATCGCAATCGCAACATGATACTCACCACCAACAGCAATAGTACACAAACAAAACATGACAAAAGATAATGGAAACATGAGGCTATAGAGGGTATGCATCAACATCACTTTCCCATGTGAACATGTCAGGACACACTCCCCTGGGTGGCAAAACACACAGCAAAATGACTGAGGAGAATAGGAGAAACAAACAAACCAGGACTAAAACACGCAATTATTTGCTGAAATTACAAGCACCTGGACTCGACGGTGATCCTTACCACTTCCCTATGACTTACAAAGGAATCAGGTGTTCCGTTTCCTGATATTGTAAGCAGTCATTTTGCTGAGTGTTTTGCCACCCAGGGTGGCGCGTCCCAGCGTGGTCATGTGGTGTTCACGTGGTAAAGTGAAGACAGGTCCATGCCCTCAAGACAATCAAGGGAAACAAGGAACACCTGGATACAATTAGGGTGGGGTAACATGAAAGACAACTTCAAAATATAAGACAACACTAATACAAAACAAGAAAGTGCCCTGAGATTTTCTTATTTTTATTTTAATATAAGCATCCTAATAAACTTGAATAAATGTGTTTTTTATATATTTTATATATATTTGTTTGGGTTTTCATTAGAAGAATCACAAGGTGCAATAAAACGCACCATCATCTGAGGTCCACCCTCACAACACATTGAGAGCTCGGAATCCATAGCAGGATCACAGACATTCTGTCAGCCCATTTCATGTTTGCCAATATTTAATCAAGTCTATTTCATTTCCCTATTCTGTGTACGGAGTCAGAGAGACTAGTGATCTTTGACTCTATGATTAGTCAAAATGTAAATAGTTAAAAGCTATAATCAGACCTCCATAGGCTCCAGTGAATCTATGAATGTTAACTAGGTTTTCTCATTTTCTCAGGACAATGTAACTTTTTTGCTGATGAAAAATTCACAGCCACATTGCTGGTTGCCAATGTATTTCTATAGTTGCTAAGGTATTCTGTTGCTCAATCTGTTTATATCATTTTGCTTTGCAGTAACTACAGTAGGTCACTCAGGATGCTTGCTTACCACTCCAAGCTCAGGGTAAAATTTAAACACAGAAGATGGGAAAAAAGTTAAGAATTGATGAAACCTCACCTGGCCAGCATAAGAATGATCGTTCACCACACAAAAATTCATTGATCATTTATTTACCCTCATGTCTTTCCAAAACTGTATGACTTTCTTCTGAAGAACATAAAAGAAGATATTTTGAAAAGTATTGATAACCGAACAAAATTGACCCCATAGACTTCCATTGTATGGACACGAAACCACTGAAATATTTCTTACTCCTATTCTCATATCTTCTTTTGTGTTCCACAGAGGAAAAAAATCACATACAGATTTTGAATAACATGACGGTAAATAAATGACGACAGATTTTTTTAGACTATATTTTCGTTTTGGTGCAATGTTACTACTGGGCAGCAGGGAGCAGTATATCAATAAGGGAGAAAAAGCTTTCAAATCAACTATTTGCCTAGTTTTCTCTGCACACAAACATCCTAACATACACAAAACAGTGAAAACCAGATGAAAACTGATGATTTTGTGATGAACTCCTGCCACTGCAGTGAATTATCAGTATTACATCACCACATGCCACAACGTCTTAACCTTGTTTATTTATTTAGCAAATGAAGGCAGTACAGCACACTGTTAACATGCAGGACCCCATTCAGCCTGACTAAGACACATCGACGTATGCACAGAATAGAAATAAAATTGCTTCAGTACTTCTGAAAGTTATTGCACGGAAAGCATTTTAGATTACAGTATGGTGACTTGTGAGTAGCATGTACCTACTACTTTTACCTACATGGACCCTACAGGACATAAGAATACTTATTAGCACTTTAATGACTAACATCTCTGCATGATTGTGTCGTATGGACGAGAGGAGCGCCGCTGAAATATTTATCCAAAGGCCGTGAGATCAGTACCTGCAGAAATATTCAACAAAAGCGAGCAGCTCGAACGTGTGGGCGTTGGCATCACGGGAGACGCACGCTGCGATTTGTCTACGGAGATCTGGGGCCAGTTGGCGGAGACTCGGAAATTTGTCAGTGGAGAATGATCTGCCTCATTGTGGAGAAGGTCGAGTGAATTTGCGTAACTCATTATTTCCTCCTGACAGAGGTGCTGCGGGCTGAGGGAATGTTTGGAGGGAGATGTCAGGCTTTTCTGAATGTGTGCCTGAGGCCTGGCTGGCTTGACTGGATCACCCGTGATAGATAGACATACGGCCCGAGCACATCCCCGGATGGTGATGAGTGTGAATGAAGAAGAGAGATTGAAGTGAGGCAGAGGATGGGAGATTGAGGTTGTGAGAAGAGGGATCAAAATACTGTACAGAGAGAGTCAGAGAATCGAAGTCACAGAAATCAAATATAGATGAAGAAACAGATCCCTAGGGATGGATGGCAGTCTAGACAAGATATCTTCAGTACATCCATCCCGGCCTCTACGGTCTTCACATATTCTGAGGCAGAGCCGTAGTTTATGGGGTGAAAGGTGGGAGCAATTCTAGGGTCCCACAGGTGCATGGGACCCTCATAACAATTCAGTAGGATTGATTTTGGAGCCAGTGTAAGTAATTCAATATGTCTTACATCACACAAAAATAATGAGCGCACGAACAGTGCTGTTTACGTAATGCAAGTATAGTTAATATTTCATTCTGTGGTCCCCACCACCCTTTTGCAAATAAATAAACTGATTCTCCGCTCTGAAACTAAATAGACAAAAGACGTTCACACGGTCAGAAAAGAAACGAAAATCTGTTCACCATTAAATGAGAAGAGTGCTGCAGGGCCACAAGTCAAAACTTTTATCGACAAAGGTGAATTTGTTAAGGCATGTACTGTACTTGCAGGCCAAGAAAAGATGGCTGGGTTCTACAATTTCTTACATGGGAAAAACAAAAAATACTTCACACATTTCAAAATCTCAAAATGAATTAATAAAAAAGCATTTGCTCAACCTTACATTTGATATACTGTGGCCATTTCAGTTTATTTGTAATCAAATATTAAAGAACAGAGATAAAGCTAAAGATTAAACCAGAGGACAGTCTTGGGAAGCAGAAATAAAGACGGGAATAAAACAAAGGAAGAAAACAGAAAGAGTTGCTGGTAACAGTCTCATGGTACCATCATCAGCTAATCAACATTGTCATGACGTCAATTTCCTGATAGGTTACATGCATTTATGACTCAGGTGACAGAAACTAGCCACACAACTCTTTTCACACAAGTAAAGATTGTTGTTTGCAAGCTTTTATCCAAGTATTAAAGATCCATCTCAAATGAATCTATAATATCCATTATATATCCGACTCAAAATTTTCTATTCACCTGTTGCATCTATATTTCCCTTTCTGTCGGTCTCTCGAGGTTGTGTCGAGCCAACAGATGGGGTTCGCTCTTGAGAACCTATTAATTTCTGACTAGTTTAGAAAAGGCCAATGAAATTGGTGAATGAAATTTGCATGCCGGACTCCGCCCCCGGATATCCGGGTATAAAAGGGAGATGGCGTGCTGCATTCATTCACCTTTTTTTCTGCGGAGCCTTCACACTGATCGACTTCGAGACTTCAACTCTACGCCAAATTACTGCTGGAATCTTATGACGTGTTGCAGCGGACTGTCCCTTCCTGCGGTGACTTCACCTGGGCGTCTCGGCAGTGCCAGAAGTGTTCGGGTTTTTTCTCTAAAAGAGCAAATTTCTCCAGTGTGGCATGTCCCGCTGTTCTTGTGGGTGCAACACACTCATCGAGGAGGGGGACAGACACAATGTCTGCTTCCAGCACGCTGGGGCAGACGTTGTGGATACGTCCTGCCCGCACTGCAGGCGGTTGACGATTCAGATGTTGCGTTCACGGGTGGCTGTGTTCCCACGGGACTCAGCCACCACCTCGTCCGCTTCCCGTTCCGTGACGGCAGTGGCCACGGCCCTGCCGCCTGCTACGGCGAGCAGTGAGGGTGATATGAGGATTACTGTGAGCGTTAATCCGTCAGCCACTGGCTCACGGACTGTTCGCACCTTGTCTCGCTCGTCTGACCATTCCCCAGGAGACGGTCCCACCGTCTTGTTCCTCAACCACGTATTCGGACACAGTGCGTGATGATGATGAGATGTCCCTTGCAGCATCGGGGGGTGACGTACTGCCATCCGACTCCGACGATTCCTTGGAGCTCCCTCCCTCGGGGGGTCGAGCCAAGAATATCACTTTTTTGCAGTGTTGCTGTGCTAATGCCAGTCTCTTCTTTTCCATTTTGAATCTCAAAAGTCAAAGTGTTTTCATTTTGATTAAAGTAATTGAAAACTACTAATTGGAAAGTATATTAAGTAGTAATTAAATTTACAGTAAGTTACTGGCAAACCTGCTGCAAAAACTACAGCATAGTTTTACAGTGTAGTATTTCTGTGCTCGATGCACTCCGCAAGGGTTCGTACAGGTTTCGGAAAGGTTTTTTCGAACATGGATTCCCGTTTCTTAACAAGGGTTCTTAGTCACTTATTGGACAATTCTCCCGGAAAAGCATGCCCACGCGTCAACCAGCGAGCCAAAGAGCACGCCCACCCGTCAACCACCCAGTGTTAGAAAGAACACGCCCATCAATGCGCTTCATTCGCCTGACGGAAGTTTAGCTATGTTTGTTTGCTCAATTTCGGTGATGAATGTTGTATAAACGCTGGATATAACTCTGGATTTGGAGATCGTTTGAAACTGATAGATGACACAGTCCCCGCGTTAAAAGTTGCCGGACATGAACCGCATGTGGCAAGTCAAACTAAGTCATATGTCTGTGTTTTGTTGGCACTCGGGGTGTACGTGCATAAAGTAAACAACACAAACTTATAGTTAATCAATGCGATGATGTATTATGTGCTCGTGCTGTAGTTCCAAACCCCCTGCACGATACATGCACTCGTCTTTTTCCGGAAATAATCGTACAGCTGTATCGGTCTTTTATAAATATGATCAAACTAAATACTCTTCGAAGATACAGCGTGTGCAGTACTACTGTATAGGTCCTCAAGATTAAAATGAGATTGGCAGAAATTGTGTGTTTTACCTCATCTTTAAGAAAGTTACTCTCCAAATGCAGTCTTACGCAAAGCATGCTGGGAACTATAAATCTTCTGACCAGTTTCGAGAATTCACAAAATTCACAAATTATTCATGTGGTCCCAATATGAATAGATCAAGTTATGGTACATGACTGAACATGAAAAAATCATGTTGTGACAAAATTGTGTTGAATTAACTGAATTAAATCAGTTGGACAAGTAGCAAAATTCATTTTTTTAGCGCTGCTGACTCATTAAGTGATTAATTTATAAACCTCAACTGAGCCTATAGAAATTTTTAGATGTTACCAGTCACTAGAAAATTTTGAGTTGGGATATCTGAATCTTTTCTCTGCAATCTGTTTTAACATCTAGACACATTAACACCAATTCTACCAGAAAGACTCGGGGAGATGATATCGTGAATCAATTGAATTTATTGAACAATAGACTTGATAAATCAATAAGATAGAAGACTTTGGCGTAGGCCCCATCCGTGGCTTGAATCTGAAGGGTTGAAGATTCTTGCCATTGCTGCCTGCATAAGTAGGCAGGGGCGGAGCCTACCCCAAAAGATATTTAAAATAGATATACCCACCACCTGGTATTTCATAGGAGGCTCCTGAAACATACAAATAAATATACGGTTAGTTATGAAAAGGAGTTATGAAGGCACAAAAATAACGGTGGTTATATAAATTCTTAGCCAAGTGATGGGGTGATGAAGAAAAGGAATACACAGGGTATGGAGTATGCAGATGTAAGGAAAGGGTAGGAAATATAGGAAGGTCAAGTTGACCTTTGAGACAGGAGACCACGATAGGCCGTAGAGAAAGGCCACGATAGGCCATTGAGAGAAAGGCCGCGATAGGCCATTGAGGAAAAAAGGCCCCAATAGGCCATAGACAGAAAGGCCACGATAGGCCATGGAAAAAATGCCACGATAGGCCATGTAGAGTAGGCCACGATAGGACATGGAGAGTAGGCCACAATAGGCCATGGAGAAAAGGCCACAATAGGCCATGGAGAAAAGGCCATGATAGGCCATGGAGAAAGGCCGCAATAGGCCATATAGAGAATGCCACGATAGGCCATGTAGAGAAAGCCACGATAGGCCATAGAGAGAAATACCCCAAAATACCATAGATAAAACTTTGAATATGGAAAGACCTCTATAGGCCATAGTGAGGGTAGCTACAATAAGCCAGGAAGTAGGGTGATGTTATGCAATAGAAGTCAACGATATGTTAAGAGAAAATACCACAATAGGTTAGAAAAATAAAGGCCACTTTATGCCTTAGAAAACACCACCACCAGTAATTGCTTAAATATAACTCAATCGTGACTTGAAAGTGATTGCTGAGCATTCAGGATGGTTTTGAATTCGGGTCGTATGTATGATTCAAATGCAGATGAAGACCATCTGCCCAGCTTCTTGATTGCAGACGTTGAGATTCTACGTTCATCTGCGGTAGTTGCTGCTCCAATTCTAAAGGAATGTCCAGTGTATAGGTGTGGAGACAGGCTGCAGTTTTCTAAAACAGTGGCTAGATGTGAACTGAACCAGAGCTTATTTATAGGTGTGCCATCTAGTAATATGAATAGGGGAAAGTGAGAAGGAGTGCTTGGACGATTTTTAAGATATTGGATCATTGAGGTGTAGGGACAAAAGCCGTTATTAATTTTAGATAGTAAAAGTGTAACGACAGAACCTTGAGAATCGTTCTTGGACTGCTTTAGGAAAATTTTATAGAAATCGGGTGAGAAACATATATCGGAAAGAGATAAATGTATTTTATGGTCAAAATATTTAGTTTCAGAAGTAAATTCGCCTGGACGCATGAAGCCATAAAAAGCTATTAAAAATAGCACTTCTAACAAGTCGTTTGTGTAAGCAGGGAAAAGACCGTTACGTACAGTGATAATTAAAATTTGTAATATAGTTAGTGATAGGCAGGCGTTTATCTGGAGATTTATCAGATGACTTTGCTTTGCCTTTAAGAAGCAATTTAATAGATGGTACGGTGAAGAGACTAGGATAATCAGGATAATGATACCTGGCATAAAACTGAATACCTGCGAGCTGTTTCCGAATGGATGAAATTTTTAGATTGCGATGTTCGTAATTAAAGACTAGGAAGGAACAAACGGTTGCTACTAGAATGGGAAAAACGGGAATTCGGAAAGCAAAACAAAACATTGTAAATAACAACCAAGCGGATGAGTATGCTTTAAAAGTAGAGGGAGCTACTCCTTTGGTGATGTATTGTCTAGCCAATTTTAACAACGAGTTGAATGAGACATCTAGTTTAGCAGGATTTCGGAAATTGTTGGGCAGGGTGTTGGATCCGTGTTGGCTGATGGGCACAGACGTCTGAAAGTCTGAAAACGAAAACGGGAAAGCGCGTCAGCTATGATGTTACTGTGACCGGGAATATGTTCATCTTTAATGATAAAGTTATGGAGGACTGATTGCCAAATCAGCCTTCTCAAGATCGATTGGCAAGTGGATCTTCCTTTATTAATGATTGCGACTGTGGCTCCGTTATTGCATAACATAATAATTTGTTTGCATGACCATTCTGAACCCCAGAGAATGCTGGCCACCGCTATGGGATATATTTCGTGGAGCGCAGACAAGGCAGAACCTGAAGCTAAGCTAGTAAATTCTTTAGGCCATTTCTCGGCGAACCATTGCCCTTGGAAAAATCCCCGAAACCGATGGAGGGGGCGGCATCTGTAAAAAGCTTTAGTTCGATAGACGATTCATCGATATCGTTGTAAAAAAAAGATACCGCTCCTACTATTTAACAGGTGCGTCCAAAACCTAAGGTCAGAAAGACACCCTTCATCTAAGTGAATCAGATCCCTTAAATTAGGCACGGAGTGAGCTAAGGTTAGCAAACGAGAGATAAATGTTCTGCCCTGGGGAATTATGCTCATGGCAAAGTTGAGGTGGCCTAAAAGAGAAAGCATGTCATGTTTGGTGACGTCACGGGAAACGATAAACGATTCTTAGAAGCTTTTCGTTTGGGAGAGAGGCTTGCATTTTTACTGAATCGAGTAAGATGCCCAGGAATTCAAGAGAGGTTGAAGGACCTATCGTTTTCTCTTCAGATAATGGAACACCGATGTCACTAAATAACTGCTTAAGCAGTTCAAGTATTGCCATTTGGGGTGAAGGGAAATCGATCAGCAAAAAATCGTCGAGTAGATGTAAAGAGAACGGAAGCTTACAGACGTTCAAGAGGACAGCCTCTACCATCGAAATGCGTGCTTACATTATCAGCACCACGGACAGCGGGCTGAGCTTGGTTAGCGTAAGCTTTATGGCAGAAAGGTGCAGAGTGGCTGTGAGAGCTACAGATCGCACAAGCCAAAATTCTTTGGCCTCCAAAATGGCGAACTAACAGTTCAGTGTCTATAACTGACCAGTCTAGTCTTGTATTGAATGGTGTAATGAATGAAGATGACTTCACTGAGAATGATTTGCGATACTTGTAAAAAAGTGTACCCCCATACCGTTGAATAAAATCTGCCATCATAGCCATGTAAAGGTCCAATTCGTCCCTACGTTCAGGAAAATCTTGATATAAGATGTCCCTGTATATGCTAAACGCGATGACGAATTCGGCGAATGTGAGATTACATTGCAGTCTGGGATCTGATGTTTTTAGAAAAACTGCCACGCTACCACAGTCAACCATTTTCCGATCGGCTGCAGACGAAGGGAGTAACAATGAAGCCAGGTTGATATCCTTACCTTGGATAATGTTAGATCTTAGATTGGAGGACACAGTTACTGCGGCAGGTGAGACGAAACGCCTACCGAACACTTGAGCTGGAACGGCGGTGGAGAGATTGTAATGGGATGTTGTAGGTGGAGTGGAAACATCGATGAGCGGAGTCTGAGCCATCGAGGCCGAGTTGCTAAGGATGTGGAATGATCATTCGTGGGATCATTAAATCCAGAGAGATGAGGGAATGTCGGGAAGGAGCTTGAAGAGCTTGTAGTTGCGGAAGGGGAGTAATCCTAGAAGCGCTGCCGGCGAGCGCATTCTCGAAGGTCGTCATTCTGAAATCCAGGCCTTTAACATTAGCTGATAGTTCTTTAAGGGCTTGGAAGAGCTGATCATTAATATCAGTGGCTCCGTGATTGGAAGGAGGTGACGAGGTCTGAATATGCCTTTTTGCTGGACGGGGTGAAGATGTCTTGGATAAACGTTTCCTTCCAGCTTGTTTGGGTTAAGCCTGTGGTGCGGGAGTTCACTTAGCGGTTTCTTCAGGTAGATCGGGTCGGTTGCCCAAAGTGTTTTGGGCCAATACGAGCAAGTCTTCTTTAGATAGTCCTTGGTTGAAAGGGATACCTGTAGCTTGAAGAATGCTGGTAATCCTATCCGTCGAACATTGAGCCCATGGTGAGACTCTACATTGTATGTGAGTGCTACGCTGTATGGTCACAGGAGACGGAGGGACGAATTCATCGTCAGAGTCGTTGTAATCACAGACAAGAGAGGTATTCTGTGACATTCGGAGTTTGCAACTGAACGCAAGTAATAAACTTTGACGTCAGTATCTGCGAACGCAAAAAGGGGGTGAGTAGAGGGTTTATATACTCCAAGTGTTGGATGATGATTGGCTGGAACTACTTGTAATATATGATGTAGCATTGAGTCTTTCTGGCAGAACTTGCGCTAAAGCTCCCATTTACGCAAGATAACGACATATGAAAGAGCAGCCAGAAATCTTTTCATAAACCAGAGTGTCATCTGCATGAAGTAACCCTGCATTACTCGCCTGACTCAACATGAGCTTCAAATTTTCTGTGAACGATCTGAATAACTGCTCATTTGACTCTCAATCCACTGACGGTTTAAGTCACAAAAGTTCCTGCATTCTTGGCTCCGCAGCCCTTTTTTCAGTTAGCGAGACTGCTGTTGACATCTTGACTGTTTTTATGCTGGAGATGAAGTCAGGGTGTATTCCAATTAGCAGTTATATAATGATGGAGAGGCACTTCAATGCAGTGACGAAATACAGCCTTCATGTCTCCTCTCAAAGGCATTGGAAAATTATCTGTGCCATTTCAGCCATAGAGAGCTCGGATATTCTTTGTCCACCCTCTGTTTCCTTTTTTTCCAATGTATTGACCCGCTTTACCTCATTTCAGCAGTTACTGAGCACAACGGCACATCTGACATTGGACTTGCTAAACCACAGCAAACAGGTATTGCGGCAGCATAAGTTATGGCACAATCAGTCTGTCTGAGCTGTTTATGAAGGCTTTCAGTGCTTTTATTGAGCAGCGCAGGACAAAAGGGATATCATGGAAAATCGTTTTTAGACTGACTTTAACTGTTTAGTTAAGGATGAGGAGAGTGTTTTTATCAGACAGAGGGAACGCATCTACTTTAAAGGTCTCCTCAGACGAGCACTTTCAACAAGTTGGTATGATTTATTAGGGTCTTCATGAAATGTCTGGAACATATTTTGCTTAAAAACACTCAATGGCTGTGAAAACAAAATCGTAAAAAACAGCTATGCTCACATCAACCCGTTTTGGTGCATGTCTCTTTAAACTGATAATGAGTTACAGCGAACCCCAGCCCCCTTCTGTCCAGCGTGTCAACACAACACAAGTGTAGTACTGCCATGGCAATGGTTTAGCTAAATGATATTTTCTGAATTCCTCTGTGGTTAGTTTTGTTTTAAACGTCTCAAATCATTCGTTAGGAGACAAAAAAATCAGTCACAGCAAACAGCGCATCCTAATGCGCTTACGTTTTGCGTGTATGCTTACCTAAAATCCACGGAATCCACTGCAGATCTCAGCGGAATTACATGGATTTTAGTGCTTGTCATTGACAAGTTATAACTTTACACACACAACGTGAGAGCTAGTTTGCTGTGTGACAGATTTTTCAGCCTAACCACAAATGATTTGAGACGTTTAAAATGAAACTAACCCCAGTGTTCGCCCTGTTCATTAGCAAAACAAACAGCTTGCCGCCGCTAAAAATATTAACGCACGTAATGTATTAACATTCATATAGCTAAACTCCAAGTGTCCATCTGCACTTATATACAGTGAGTTTAACACTGGCTTTGAATGTTCTATTTAGCCCGTGACTGACTTAGCTCCCTTCACTATGCTAACGTTATCCTCCTATATATACGGTACATGTCCGTCAATTCAGACTGTTGATAAATATTACTTACATTGGTAGTTTTGTCTCGTTCAGTCGGTCTTGATCCCCCTTGAGGAACAACTTTGAAGCTAATCCTGCTTGTACTGTCCCAGCTTGATAAAGCACTCCGGTTTGAAGTGATTCGCGCAAACAAGCAGGTTTTTACTTATGGTTTCTGATGGATTTCCACTAAAAATAAAATAAATCCACTCCTGTCTCTTCCTAGGTTTGGACTCACAACAATGGCGGAGCGTGGTGGGTGGAACTGTGTAGATTAAGGGGCGGTAATATTATAATAAAATCCGCTTTGGATGTCACAATCGGAGCGAAATCTGAACGGCTCGATTTCTCACATGCTTGCAGGGAAAGGCTTACCAAAACAAACTTACTGGGTTCTTATTTTTCACGTTTTCTGGGTTGCATTAAAGAGATGGCATTGAGGTATTTAATTTCAAAGAACATCTTGTGCAAACAAAATTGCTGCCGGGTAATTTACCTTCCACATCAAAACAAAAGTTGCTTCCGTATTAAACAAGCACAAGTCACATTATCACACTATGATGTACAGTCCTGCAAAAGAGAAGTCTAAAGCTTTAACCATGTTATAGTAACTCCACCATATTATGCCAATATACTGCAAAAAATGAGGCCATCAATAAGTGTAACGGTATATCCACTGACGGCAGATGAGGATATGCAAATAACCAATATATATTTAATCAACACAGGAGTGATAGGTAACAGCATTCACAATTACATTTACAACACGACAAATAAGGGGAGAACACAGTGTGAATATACAAGTCCATGTGATGAGGGAAACGCTGGTAGGTGAGGGTGATTGCATATACAGGACAGGTGAGGGAGCGTGGCGGCGCATGGGAAATGGAATCCTGGGGCAAACATGGGGAGAAACAGAGGGGAACCGTGACAATAATATCATATTAACACACATATTTACATAAACTCAACTTGTTTTAATAAGTTACTGCAACTTATCACTAGTCACGTTTTAAGTTGAAATGACTAATTTGTTAAACCAATTTGTTGTACTTTAAAAAAATAACTAAATAAACATTTTTAGAAGACACACCCCTTTGTTAAACAGGCATATTAAAAATCTACAGGACATGCATGTCCGTTTATATACGCCTCTGTTTACACTAGTATACAGTATACTTACACTAGTACACTATACTTGGACTAACTGCTTTAAAAAGGCTTATCTAAACATCAAGAAATCACATTGAAAGATTTGGCTTCTGTCAGTGAATTTAAAACACATGATCTTAGATTCTTAGTTTACCTTCCCAGTATTCAGAAGAGGGTTAAATAGTTTGACAGTGTTTTTCTTTTCCAGTGGATTGGCAGAGGAGCATCTGACCCAGAAGTGTCTGTGGTCTCAGGTGGACAGGCTGCTGGGTAGCTGGACACGGCTCCCAGGAGGAACACAGAACAATGGAGACAGGCCAGGACGAATCAGCTAATCTAATCTCCTGTACATTTCAGAGTTCAGCGGAGTGGAAGTTTGAACAAACATCTCCAAACACAGGCAAGAGTTCACACAAAGAATACATTTGCTTAAGAAATTATACTGTAATACTGTGTAATATGTCTTTGGAACTATGAATCTTAAACTTTAAAAAAGTAAAAAAATGTCAAACTTTTTACATTAAGAAATATTTACTTAAGAAGAAAAATAAAATAAATAAAGTAATAGTTAATGCTTAAACAAACAAAATATCTGCCGATGTTACGTTTTTATATACAGTGAGGGAAATAATTATTTGATCCCCTGCTGATTTTGTAAGTTTGCCTGCTTACAAAGAAATGAAGGGTCTATAATTTTTATGGTGGGTTTATTTTAACTGATAGAGACAGAATATAAAAAAATCAGGGGAAAGAATGTTATATAAAGGTTATAAATTGATTTGCATTTCAGTCAGTGAAATAAGTATTTGATCCCCTACCAACTAGCAAGAATTCTGGCTCCACAGATTGGTTATGTGCCTATATGGACCACAGATTAGTCCTGTCACTTTAAGAAAGTACTCCTAAATCAGCTTGTTATGTATATAAAAGATGCTGCCAACAGAATCTGTATCTTCCATTTCAATCTCTCCACCACCATGTCCAGAGCAAATAGGTTTTAAAGGATGTCAGGGACAAGATTGTAGACCTGCACAAACCTTGATTAGGCTACAGACAGAAGCTTGGTGAGAAGGAAACAACTGTTGGTGTGATTATTTGGAAATAGAAGAAATACAAAATAACTACCAATTGCCCTTGGTCTGGAGCTCCATGCAAGATTTCCCCATTGGAGTAAAGATGATCATGAGAAGGGTAAAGATCAGCCCAGAACTACACGGAAGAAGCTTGTTAATGATTTCAAGACAATTGGGACCACAGTTAGCAAGCAAACCATTGGTCACATGCTATGCCACAATAGATTGAAATCCTGAAGCACCTGCAAGGTCCTCCTGCCCAAGAAGACCCGTCTGGCTCGTCTTAAGTTTGACAATGAACATCAAGATGATTCAGAAAAGGCTTTGGCGAAAGTGCTGGCACTGCTGTGAGACTAAAGTTGACTCCTGTTTTTGGAGGGAGAGAAATGCTGACCATGACCCCAAGAACACCATCCCTACTGAGAAGCACAGTGTTGGAAACATTTTGCTTTAGGGCTTTTTCTCTGCTACGGGTACAGGATGACTTCACCGCATTGAGGGGTTGAGGGACGGGCCAGTGTACCATAAAATCTTGGACGAGAACCTCTTCCCCTTAACTAGATCACTGAAGATGGGTCGTGGATGTGCCAAAGACAAAGACCCAAAACATATTGCCAAGACAACCAAAGAGTGGCTTAAGGAGAAGCACATTAATTGTCCTAGCCAGTCTCTAGACCCTAGTCCTGTAGAACATCTGTGAAGGAGGCGAAAACTCCAATTTGCTGAGCGACAGCCACGAAACCTTAAAGATTGACAGAGGTGTGGACTCAAATGTATCCTGACACATGTGCAAACCTGGTGACCAACTATCAGAAATGTCTGACCTCTGTAGTTGCCAACAAGGGTTTCTCCACCATGTACAAAGTAATTTTTTTCTCGGGGATCAAATACTTATTTCACTGACTGAAATGCAAATCAACTTATAACCTTTATATAACATTTTTCCCCTGATTTTTTATATTCTGTCTCTGTCAGTTAAAATAAACCCACCATAAAAATGATAGACCCTTCATTTCTTTGTAAGCAGGCAAACTTACAAAATCAGCAGGGGATCAAATAATTATTTCCCTCACTCTATATACTTAAAAGAAAAAGAAAATAATAAATAAATGCATCTTTGGCTGGGTGTGCAGGCCACATTCCCTTTCACTGAATTGTCTCTTAAATGGATTAAACCACACAAGTTTTTGGAAATGTTTAAAAAACGCCTTATTTTCAATATACAGATGAGTGATTAACTATGAATTTGTTTTTGTCGCACCAATCTAATGTGTTGTAGCTGTTTTAATTGCAGTTATTGTTGTTGATTTTAATATTTAGTCTCAATCAGTACCTCTTTCTGATGCATGGAGGTGTCGACCTCCTGCTGCAATAACTCATTTCCATGGCACTCCAAGGTGCGGTTGGGTAGCCCCCCTGTCTAATTTTATAGGTGCCCAGAGAGGCTAATTACTAGTAGCCCAATTACTGCTTTCCTTAACCCAGTACCCCCCCCCCAAACCTGCATATATTAATAGAGCATTTGTTTGTAATTCATTTCAATGGTTTGTCATAAGCCTTGCTGTCCAACAGCACAGATTATTTACTCTGCTGGGCTGCTAAAATATAAAAGTCTGCAAACTCAGATGTGGCCTCATTATATGAGAAATAATATCAGAATTTGCTCAGAGCCCTTTTAAACATCCATCAATATTATTGTGGAAGGTAATTGCAAACACCGTTCTGTTTTTCTCAAGCAGTGTTTTAAAGCACCGGCCCTTTTAAATGTATGTGTGATTTGTGGGGTTTTAATGATCGAGTCTGAAAATCACATAAACACCAGGTGATTTCAACAACAGCCCAAACATCTAACAGTTACATTGGCTTTCGCTTTTAAGCTTCAGAGCAAGAATGGTTTGTCTTTCCCCAAAGACAAAAAAGCCAGGAAAATTAAGTTGACATGCAGCGTGACTTTCTGCTTTCTAGCAATGAAAAGAAAATCGATCATAATTCCTTCTTCACCCATGCTGGATTTGGAAATAATAGAAGTGGTGTATGTGACTCGCTACTATGAATGCAAACACGCCACTGGGGAAAAGGCAGACAGCATCCACGGGAGACAGACGGATATACTCTGCAGGCAAGACTAGAATGCTGTTGTTATAGTGAAAGGTTTCAAAACCCTGCCAGTACACTTCTCAATCACTTTTATTGATCTTGTGGGGATTTAAAATCATAGTTTGGGAAGAACTTTGCAAGAAATGAGCATGCCGCAGAGAACGTGCAACACCAAGCTCCGATTCAGGTTCCATTGGTGTTTTCACCATAATGCACCAGGACCGAAGTTCAAGAAAACAAAATAAGACAACGTGTAAGGAAAGTAAACCTGACATTTTCTGTCAAGTTATGAATATTGTTAAATGTCTATCACCTAACAGAACAATCTCTCAAATGCTTATAGCAGCTTCTCTTTTGCCATTACAATCGAAATTAAATGTCAAACCCTATAGCCGTGTGACTTACAAACACATAGTAATGCTGCCTTTAGGTCTTTCTGGGCAGTTCCTGTTTATGAGCTTGGAAATCATGATGTTTATTCCATATAGTCTATCTCTGTTTCAATTACTGGAATGGCAAAAAAAGAAGAATGTATGTACATTAGATGTGAAGTTAATGCTTTATCTACAGTACTTATCCTCTTTGAAAGCGGATAGTCTTTATATATTGGAGGACAGTTCTTGAAACCCATCCCCGCTGTGTGTGATGACACACTCCAGTCTTGTGTGTCTGCCACGGTGAATCTCGGTTCATGGAAATGGTTACAGACCATAATTTAGACAGGAGATATCAGAGGGGTTGACACATTTAAGCTTGGGCAGCCATTCACATGGAAACCTCAGGTATTTTGACAACCGTGCTGTGAGATTAATTTAACAGGTGCAGCCACTCCGCATAAATACCCACATATCACTATGTGAAGTTAAACGTAGTTTAACCCTAAAGGGTTGGGATTTACAAGATATTTTGAAGAAAAAATGTCAGGTGTAGCCTACTGTATAAACTGTCACCTTCTGTCTCCGCTGAACATATTTCTATTTAAAGCAGAGCAAAAGTGTGCTGATTAGTTTAAGAAAAAGCACAAATTCACACATTTTGAAAATTTCACACATTTTAAAGTTAATGTAAAATGCTGGAAAATAACATTAAGATGCTGTAGTTTACAAAAGTCAACTGAAGTGACTTTATTGAACTATTAAGTGTTAATCTGGGGTGTGTTTCCAAAAAACATCATTATCATAATATGGCCACAGCGAACAGTTCAACGTTCCAGCGAACATTCGCAAACAGCATCACAAAGTAGCATGATTGAAACTACATCTTTAGAGCTGTGGTTAGAAACATACTGTCAAGGAACTGACAGAGAACCCAGATGCAGACGGCAGTAGAAACAAAAATACTTTTATTTAACAAAAAACCCACGATGGGGGCAAACAGCCAAAACAAAGACTTCCCACGAAGGGGGAAAAACAGGAAACAAAACCAACTGAATGAATAAAACGTTCACTATTACGAACTGGCAAGGCAGGAACAGGGCAGACAAAACACTAGAGAGACACCATGGGATATCGAAGGATGAACCAGCACAGGACAGCAAACACAAGGGCAATAAGGAAATACTATTGGATGATTACAATGGGCAGGTGTGGGGAATGAAACACTAACCGGAAGACTCGTGACAGGAGAGCACATGGCACAAGGCAAACAAAACAAAGGCTATGTGCTTCCACACATAACACAACAAGCACAAAGACATGACCTGCTTTCCAATCAGCATACTATCAGTCCTAATAGTATTTGAAAGAAGAATTAGTATGTCCCAAATCGTAGTATGTTGAAAATAGTATTCCAAAGATTCCCGGATGGTCTACTACTTCGGGTAGAAATTCGAAGTGCAGAATGATGCACACTCTGACGGCTGATATTACCCACAACTCACCACGAGTAGGCAGAGTTTGGTGACGCTCCACTGCATTAATAAATTATATAACTGATGTGTCACTAAATTAACAAATGTAAGTGTACAGTACATAAGAAATAATGAATGAATAAATACCTTAATGGAAAGAAGAGCTTTATTTTGATGTGTGTGACAGTTATTGGCCATAATGTTGTCTAGGCAACCACTTCCGCTTCCTTTTAGTATGTCCCAGTGTGTGCAATCTCTTTTGTCATGCACTCAAAAGTACCTACTATTCCAACACAAAAACAATACCTACTATTAGGGCATAGTATAAGTAGGTGAATTGGAACGCAGGGCGGGTACTGTCATGACCCTGTCCACAAAACCAGAAAAACAGCCGACAAGAAGGACAGGATCATGGCACATACAGTATAGTTCCTTATTATTATGACATGTAGACTTGTAGTCCATGCTTTTGAGCAAAATAAGCAAAGCAACATGCAGTGCATTCTATATCTATAAATATATACAAACTCCATTTTATGTCTTTTAATTTGTCAAAAGAATTAAAGCGCTTCTTTTGAAAAGTGCACACGTGCATAGCATATCCTACTGGCTTTAGGACCCTGGGGGAATCCCTGGGCGAAGCGAGGAAACTTGCGAATGAATAGAGTATCGCAGAGATTACATATTTTTGTATGATAACCCGGAAGTTAGCGCCGCTAACAAAGGTTTATGATACTTACACGTTTTGTCTATCAAGATCATCTTCATAAATAAACACAATATTTGGTATTTTTGTAGCTTAAATACACTCACCAGAAGTAAAAAGCTAACATTATGCAATAAACAGACTTCACCACAGTCGTTTGATATAAACGTCACTACAACCAAACTTTATTAAAACATGTTCCCTAGTAAGTAATTAGGCTACTCAGTGAATGAATCCCCATCCATGTTTTTAGAGATTTGTGCCCATGTTGCATTATTTGTGAGATTTATATTCGAGATATCTAATGTCCCCGCCAAAGATAACATTCACCAAGATGGCGGCACCTCCAGACGCAGCGGCCCAGCGCTCTTCTAGCTTTAGCTGTTATTTTGTGTTTTTCGTGTTTACTTTGAATGTTTTTGTATGAACACTCGCGTATGCACGCACACAGTACAGCAGATCCGAACTATTGTGTGTTGCGGACTTTAATCACGGCGTTTCGGACAATTACAACTGGGACTTTATTCCTCTGGAGATCCGACCCTATCCCCGGATCGGAGAGCTCACCCGCTTAGGCAGCGGAGACACAGAAAGCAGAAGAGGGGTAAGCGAGGCGGGCTGCAAGCTAAGCTAAATGCTAACCCCTATAAACCTGCCATTCCGAGCCTTTTTCTCGCCAACACCCAGTCGCTTAACAATAAAATGGACGAACCGCGGGAACTATTGTGCGACCGTGTTAACAGAAACTTGGCTGGATCAAAACATCCCGGACTCTAGCAGGCCATGCCATCTTCAGAGCGGACCAAACCATTCACTCCGGTAAGAAAAAAGGAGGGGGCCTTTGTGTTTACATAAACAATAACTGGTGTGCACCACAGTCAAAGACAGCCACTGCAATCCGGACATTGAATACTTAATACTACAGTGTAGACCTTTCTACTTGCCCAGTGAATTTACATCGGTAGTTATAATAGCTGTCTATATACCACCGCATGTTAACGCCAGGTTAGCCATGGAGAAGCTACACCACTCCATTAGCCAACATCTGTCGGCTCAACCAGACAGCATTGGTATAGCAGCAGGAGACTTTAATCACACCAACTTGAAGTCTGTGCTGCCTAAATTCTACAAATATGTAAATTTTCAGACAAGAGGAAAGAACACTTTAGACCAAGTTTACTGCAACATCTCACAAACATACTGTATAAAGCCAGCACTCTACCACATCTAGGACTATCAGATCAGGTCTCTGTCCCTGCTACCAGCATATAAACCACTTATCTGCACACAAAGATCATCCACAAAGTCAGTCAAAGTATGGACTAAAGAAGCCACTTCAGCCCTGCAGGACTGTTTTGAAGACACAGGCTGGGACATTTTTGCTGAGGGGACAGACCTGGAGGGACACACATCAGCTGTTCTCTCATACATAAACCTCTGTGCTGAGAATGTGTCTGAGACGAGGACTGTGAAAGTATTCCCTAACCAAAAACCATGGTTTGACAGCAAGGTTAGAACCCTGCATAGAACGCAGGATGCTGCTTTTATATCAAGGAACCTGTAAGCCTACAAAGAGGCCCGAAGCAACCTAAAGAATGGCATTCGAGAGGCAAGAGGCAGGTACAAGCAGCGCATAGAGGAATACTTTAACAGCAACAACTCCAGATGTATGTGGCAGGGGATAAAAACGCTCACTGACTATAAGGTCAGCTGCACAGCCACAGACACCACAGACAATACACTGCCAGACGCTCTAAACACATTCTTTGCTCATTTTGACTCCCGGAACGAAGTGACGACAATCCACACTGCATTGCCAGAGAAAGACAACCCCATACAACTGCAGCAACACCAAGTAAGATCCACCCTTCTCAGGATCAATGAGAGGAAAGCAACTGGTCCAGATGGAGTCACAGGAAGAATCCTGAAGACCTGTGCAGACCAGCTAGCAGGGATATTCACCACCATTGTCAATCTCTCGCTTCTACAATCCATCGTCCCTACCTGCCTGAAGTCTGCTATAATTATTCCGGTTCCGAAAAAAAGCACAGTGAACTGCCTTAATTACTATCGACCAGTAGCCTTAACCCCCATCATCACTAAATGTTTTGAGAGACTTATTCTCTCTCATAATAAATCTGCCATCCCTGCTGACCTTGATAAACACCAATTTGCATATCGAGCAAACAGATCAACAGAGAATGCCTTCATCACAGCTCTCCACACCACGCTCACTCACCTGGAAAGGAGAAACAACTATGTGAGACATAGGCGTAATTTGCGGGTGGATGGGTGGGTCATGTCCCCACCACTTTTTGCCAAAGTCAATTTTGTCCCCACCACTTATTGGAAGAAATAAAAAATACGGAGCGTCTATTTACCGTGCAAGTAGCCCGCTTTGTAAGCAGAGGGTATTTATACTAACTCCGCCCATCAGTTTCAGATTGGAATAGACAAAATGTAAGAAAGGCAGAAGAAGCTAAATTGCTCCGGTGGCGTAGAGTGTAAAGTGTGTGTTACCTGCTTCGTGCCGTCGCGGGTTCGGGACTGCTGTTTGCTGAACTTTTCCCTATCACATCAGATTGTAAAGGTATTTATTTTTAATAAATTGATGAAAATATTTGAAAATGGCTGTTCAAGTCATACATGTACCAAACATTTTGCGCTTAATTGCACTTTGGTGCTATATATTCGTCCTTATTGCTCTCGACATGCGGTTGCTATCGTCTATTGCAAGATGAATTACATTTTGATACTTGATAGAAAACTCCAATAAATGGAAAAAGTCACAACTTTGTAGTTTCATGAGTTCAACACAAAATTTAGAAAGTTTGTTGTATATTTGTAGCCTATCAGGCAATGCCCGTAGTAATTACTGAAAATAAGATTTTTTTAAAGATATTATTTTCCATCTGTTTCCCCTGTATACTTAAATGTTTGTCCTTATTAGCAGGGGGTTGTCAAACACCAAATTTTTAACATGGGGAAAACACACATTCGTTTCAGTAGTTTTTGTTTCATCACGAATTAATACATTTATTTACGTACGGCAACAACCATCCTTACACATAATAAAGCACAACATGCTTTAAATTATATATTGATGAAAACATGATATAGTTTAAAAACAAATGGAAGCAGATCTGATATGTGAAAATTTAGAATAGTGAGATCAGCGGATTCGAACCTGCTTCACGGCAGTGTCAATATTATTTGTCATGCGTCTTTCGCACTAATGTTACACCACTGAAGCCGTCAATAAAGCGGCGCTTTTTATACTGTTTTCTGGAGGAGGAGTCACCTACATGTTTCGCGCTTGTGACGTCCATGAATATTCCCAACGAGTTCTTACAGAAACAATTTATTAAAGTATTGTTTGTGTCGTCTTTGTCCCCACCACTTTTCAAAACAAAGTTACGCCACTGATGTGAGAATGCTATTTGTGGATTTCAGTTCAGCCTTTAATACAATTGCTCCCCATAAACTCGCTCAAAAGCTAGACAGCCTAGGCTTAGGCAGCTCTCTGTGAACATGGATACTGGACTTTCTGAGTAACAGACCCCAGTCAGGATGGGAAACCTCACATCATCCGCTCTCATCCTGAACACTGGAACACCACAGGGGTGTGTTCTCAGTCCCCTCCTCAGTGACTGCTCCCCCATTCATCCCACAAGCACCATTGTCAAGTTTGCTGATGATACCACCATAGTAGGGCTGATATCAGACAACAGTGAGACAGCCTACAGGGAGGAGATTCAGCATTTCACAGATTGGTGCTCTTACAATAATCTGGACCTAAACATCAGCAAAACCAAGGAAATTATTTTGGACTTCAGGAAATCAAAACATACAGAGCGCTCCGCCCTCTGCATACATGGAGAGGAGGTAGAGAGGGTAGAAAATTCCTTGGCCTGCACATCTCGGCCAACCTCACCTGGTCCACACACATCTCCCAGCACGTGGGGAAAGCCCAACAAAGACTTTATTTCCTCAGGAAGTTGAAACACGCTCGCCTACCTCAAAACCTGCTGACCAACTTCTATTGTTCCGCCATAAAGAGCCTGCTAACTTACTGCTGCGTGGTATGGTACTCCAGCTGCACAGAAGAGAACAGGAAGGACCTGCGGAGGGTAGTGAGGACAGCTGAGCGTGTGATTGGTATGTCACTGCCCATACTCCATGACATCTACACTGGCCGACTCAGAAGAAGGCCAACTGCATTTCAAAAGACCCTGCTCACCCTGGACACCATCTGTTCTCCCCCTTACCTTCTGGGAGAAGGTACAGACTGATAAAAACCAAAACCAACAGACTGAAAAACTTTCTATCCCCAAGCAGTTAGATGCTTAAATACATAACCACTTACACACTCCCAAACAAACTAAAATGTGCAATAAAAACTCCTATAAAGGTGCAATAACCCTCCCCTATTACTCTGCCGCACTGTTGCTTTACTTGCACTGCCACTGCACTACCTCAGAGGATTTATATTTTTATAATATTGTGTGTATATATACCATTGCTTGTTTATGTATGTAAACAACTGTCATTCAGAAGAGCTGCTAAACTGTATTTCATTGTTCCCTTAACAATGACAATAAAGTTCTATTCTATTCTATTCAAAGGTAAAAGGAAAAAAAGTCGCCTTAGCAACTTGTTAGCAACAGCCGTTTTTAAGACATGATAAAGCTTTAAATAATCACAAGCGGTATACACAATATTTAGAGGTTTTGTTAACCACATATCTTATTTCAAGCAATTTACCAAAAAACTATTCAACAAACCCATTGACTTTGGTGGCGATGGAACCGGAAGTTCTAAAATGCAAACTTGCATCCGGGTGTTGCATACACAAATTCGTCATCTCTGCGATACTCTATTAAACATATTGAAAATTTGAAAAAAATAATTTGAAATAAAGCAACAGAGAATAAAAATAGTATGATGAAAGTAGTCTTCATATGACAGCAATAATCTGGCATCAATTCAATTTAAACAGAATAATTAGTAGATTTTATTATTTCACACCTGTGGCATCATCAACTATATTGTTGAAACAGCATAGTTCAAACTATGGGTGTGCAACAAAGTCACTATACAACAATGCATTGTAATATGGTGGTTAAGCAGTGAGTCGTTGTTCGACTTCACTTCAAGGAGCCTAAGGGCACGCAGACTCTCTTTATATTTTGCACTATTTTACTCCGTACAACCATAAGCAAAGAACGAAATATACCTAAAAAAATAAACCTAGCCTATTATTGTGATAAAATGGCATATTTAAAATGGCATATGCCACTCCATATCTGTCACTAATGTAGGTCGATTAAATCTAATACTCACCTTGAACCTGCTTAAATACTTCATCTAAACGTGTATTCAGATGAATGTAACCAGCACTTACTTATGACGGAGATTTCGTTTGGCATATTGAGATGGATCACTGATGAGGCGAGTCTGTATTCAGGCGGATCAATGAACAGTCTGGGACTGGAAATGGAAGGATGAGGGCCGGAGAATTGTTTGGTTATAAGCACTGTGCCCTTTCAAGATAGACCCACTGGCTTTTTTAATGAACTCTTTTTAACATGGCTCAGCAAATAGATTTAATTGATTTTCAGCCTGCGCTATGATTATATGGGCTTAGTGTAAATATTTTCTCATTGGTCAAAAATTGGACGCGGTGAGCTTGTTGCGGCGTTGCAGCAGGCTTTCAAATGTCAGCAAAAGCATACCAAAAAGCGAATGACTAAGCTGCTCTGAGTGAAAAGCCAGATACAAAACCTGAACACCTCCAAATGTTGCACAATTAGCTTCAATGACCTAAAACCAAAAGCATTACCAAAAACACTTTTATGATCTATAGACTATGGTCTATTTACATACCTTTTTGTTTAAAAGAATTGTTTTGGTTACGGATATAACGTCTTGGTTACAGATGTAACCTCAGTTCCCTGATGGAGGGAACGAGACGTTGTGTCGAACCGACAGAATGGGGTTTGTCTTGAGAACCTATCATCTTCTGAGTATTAATGAAAATTGGCGAATGAAATTTGCATGCCGGACTCCTCCCCGGATGTCCGGGTATAAGAGGGAAGCCGGTGTGCTCATTCATTCACCTTTGGTCTGAGGAGCCTTAAGCATCCTCCCCCGACCGCTGGGGTGGGCGGCCAGTGTTGTGGCATGAGGGACACAACGTCTCGTTCCCTCCATCAGGGAACTGAGGTTACATCCGTAACCAAGACGTTCCCTTTCTGTCGGTCTCTCGACGTTGTGTCGAACCGACAGAATGGGGTTCCTATGGAAGAAGCCACAGCACTGAGCCGCGTCACAATCTCTAGCGGAGCGACGTTGACTGGCCTGGGCGAGTCAACCGGTGGGGAGCGCCTGCAGGTTCACCACCTGGTCTCTCGGGAGAGTGGTGGGAACTTTGGGCACGTAGCCGGGCGGGGTCTCAAGATAACGTGAGAATCCTGGGCCCGAGTTCTAGGCAATCTGTGGACACGGAGGGTGCTTGCAGATCCCCTACCCTCTTGGAGGTGAGCGCCATCAGGAGAGCCGTCTTTATCGAGAGTGAGAAAGAGCGGCAACTCCGAGGGGCTCGAAGGGGGGGGCCTCTTGAAGCCTGCCACCTAGGTCACAAGAGGATACGGAGCGCGGATGAGGCGGTAGCCTTCTCGTGCCCCTTAGGAACCTAATGACCAGGTTGTGCTGTCCCAGAGGCTTCCCAGCAACTGGGTCGTGATGAGCAGCCGTAGCGGCTACATACACTCCCAGTGTGGAGGGGGGAGAGGTTACTCTCCAGTCTCTCTTGAGGAAGGGACAGCACGTTCCCGATTGAGCAACTCCGCGGGTCTTCTCTTCGAGAAGAGCACCAGAACGAGAAGAGGCGCCACTTATGGGCGTATATAGCCAACTAGTGGCCGAGGCCCTAGCCTGAGTGATGTCCCAACCACCAGGGGAGGGCCACTCAGGATCTCCTCGTCCCGTCCAGACATGGAAGTTCCAGGGGTCTGCCTGGGATGCCGTAACGTGCCCCTTCCCCTGGGAAAACAGTTCCTTTGCCAGGGGGATCGGCCAGGGGGGAGTTGTTGTCAAGAGCCTTAGCTCCGAGAACCAAGTCCGGTTGGGCCAATAGGGTGCAACTAGTACCACTTGATGCTACTCTTCCCTGGCCTTGCACAAGACCTGTGCCATGAGGCTCACTGGGGGGAAGGCATACTTCCGCTTACCCCGCGGCCAGCTGTTAACTAGGGTATTTGTGCCGAAGGGTCCCTCGGTCAGGGAGTACCAAAGCGGGCAATGGGAGGAGTCCGGGGAGGCAAACAGGTCCACCTGCGCTTAGCCGAACTGCTCCCATATGAGCTGGACTGCGCGGGGATGGAGTCGCCAGTCTCCGCGAGGCGTCGACTGACGAGAGAGTGCATCGGCTGTCTGGTTCAGGTCGCCTGGGATGTGTGTGGCTCGCAGGGAGCTGATCACCTGCTGACTCCAGAGGAGGAGGCGTCGGGCGAGTCGTGTTAGCTGCCGTGAGCGAATGCCACCCTGACGATTGATATACGCTACGGCAGCTGTGCTGTCCTGACCGGACCAGCACGTGCTTGACCTGCACGAGAGGTTGCAACCTCTTCAGTGCAAGTAGCACAGCCAACAACTCTAGGCAGTTGATATGCCAACGCAGGCGGGGGGCCCGTCCACCACCCCGACACTGCGTGCCCGTTGCACACGGCACCCCAACCCTGCAGGGAGGCATCTGTCGTCACCACGACATGCCTTGCACGTGCCCTAGGGGGACCCTGTCCGCAAGAAGGTCATTGAAGACCAGGGAGTCAGGGTGCGTCGGCAGAAAGGCGTGATGACCATACACCTGCTGCCGGTGTGCCACGCTCTCCAGGGAACCCGACTCTGTAGCCAGTGTTGGAGCAGTCGCGTGAGAATTGACCCGAGGGGGACCATCCCCACCGAGGATGCCATGTGCCCAGGAGCCTCTGAAATTGTTTCAGGGGGACCGCTGACTGCCTGAAGTGCTTCAGGCAGTTCAACACTGACTGAGCACGCTCTGAGTCAGTCACGCTGTCATGGAGACAGAGTCGAGTTCCATATCGAGAAAGAGGATGCTCTGCACAGGGGAGAGCTTGCTCTTTTCTCGGTTGACCTGTGGTCCCAACCGATCTAGGTGCCGGAGCACTAGGTCCCTGTGTGTACACAACAGATCTTGCGAGTGTGCCCAGACGAGCCAGTCGTCGAGATAGTTAGTACCCGCACACCTCTCTCCCCGAGGGGAGTCTCGAAAGCGAGACATGAAAGTAAGCGTCCTTCAGGTCGATTGCCATGAACCAATCTTGACATCTGGTAGACGCCAGGATGCGCTTCTGCGTGAGCATCCTGAACGGCAGCTTGAGTAGGTGCCTGTTCAGGGTACGCAGATCTAGCAACCCCCCTTTTTGGGGACGATGAAGTACGGGCTGCAGAACCCGTTGAACATCTCGGCCAGAGGGACGAGCACGATCGCTTGCCAGAGGGGTGGTGACCCTGGCCCGAAGCACGGGAGCATCCTTGCCTCTGGCTGAGGTAAGAGGATGTCCCAAACTTGAGCGGGCGTCTGGTAAGTTGTATCGCGTAGCCGAGACGGATCGTATCCCGTAGCCCCGTGATGGTTTGGGGGCTCTAGTCAGGCTCCCAGGGACCAAGACAGGGGCTAGGGGTATGATCTGCTTCATCGACCTCCCAGGGGGTGGTTCAATGGCGAGCAGTGCGGATCCCTTGCCGTGGGGAGGCCCCCGGGGAGGAGATCGGCTCTGCTGCTTACCTGCCTGGTGATGATGTAGCACAACGCACTGTCGATTGAGAGTGCTGAGGGCTACTGATTATCCTCAACATTGGGTCTTGTCGTGATGCAACGTTGAGTTGCCGAACACCATCGTGTAGAGGGTGAGAGCGGCTGTGATAGACACCCAGAGAGAGAGGACTCTTAAGAGAGTGGGCCGTTGGGACGGGGCAGGAACCGTCCCGGATCGACCACCCAGTGTGGAATGGCTGGGGTCGGGCCCGATGGTATTCTCGATCTCCCCGGGGTCTTCCCATGAGGGCCGCTACTTTTGCTGCGGCTGCTGATGGGGCGATGGTCTCCTCTTCGATGTCTTTTCCTCGGGGGCGCCTGAGTGGGGGGCTCCAGAGCCGGAGGGCATCGAAGAGGACCAGGGCTGCTGGGAAGCAGACGGTGCACGGGACTCGACGGCCGAGGCGGCTGAGTCATGGCGCGGGAGGATATGCTTGATATCCTCTGTCTGCTTCTTTACTGTCGAGAACTGCGAGTCGACAGAATCACCAAGCAGCCCCCCCCCCTTGCGACATGGGTGCGTCGAGAAAGCGGACCTTCTCGGCGTTACTCATCTGTGCAAGGTTCGGCCAGAGGTGTCTCTCATGGACCACAAGTGTGGACATCGCCCGACCCAGGGCCCGCGCGGTCACCTTGATCGCCCATAGAGCGAGGTCGGTGGCGGCGCGGAGTTCCTGCATAAGCACTGGGTCGGTCTTACCCTCGTGGAGCTCTCTCAATGCCTTGGCCTGGCAGGAGCCATAGTGTGGAGAGAGGAGGCAGCTTGGCCCGCAGCAATGTAAGCTCTCGACACGAGAGATGTCGTGCTTTGGACGAGAGTCTAAATCGAGTCCCCCAGGTGGCCGCCGCCTGCGGGTATGAGTGCACCACGGCGGCACACTCCACCTGGGGGACATCGACGTATCCTCTAGCTGCCTCACCCTCGAGGGAAGAGAGGGTGACAGAACTTGTTAGACGTGAGCGTGCCGGAGAGGGGGTGTTCCAGGTCTTACTAAGTTCTTCATGCACTTCCGGAAAACACGGCACTGGGGGCGGGCGCGGCTCCACCCGAGGCGCCATGTAGCCAGCCGCGAGCGCTGGGAGAGGCAGTGCGGGCACTGCAACCCAACGCTCATGGCGGCCCGGGAAAGCATGGCTGACATTTCGACGTCCGCTTCTTCCTGGGCTCGACCCCCCGAGGGAGTTAGCCCGAGGAATCGTCGTAGTCGGATGGCAGTACGTCACCCCCCGATGCTGCAAGAGATCATCACGCATCGTGTCCGAATACGTGGTTGAGGAACAAGATGGTGGGACTGTCTCCTGGGGAATGGTCAGACGAGCGAGACGAGGTGCGAACGGTCCGTGAGCCAGTGGCTGGCGGATTAACGCTCACAGTATCCTCATATCACCCTCGCTGCTTGCCGTAGCGTGCGGCAGGGCCGTAGTCCTGCCGTCACGGAACGGGGAGCAGACGAGGTGGTGGCTAAGTCCCATGGGAACACAGCCACCCGTGACACAATGTCTGAATCGTCAACCGCCCGCAGTGCGGGCAGGACGTATCCACAACGTCTGCCCCAGCGTACTGGAAGCAGACATCGTGTCTGTCCCCCTCCTCAATGAGTGTGTTGCACCCATGAGAACAGCGGGACATGCCACGCTGGAGAAATTTGCTCTTTTAGAGAAAAAAACTCGAACACTTCTGGCACTGCCGAGACGCCCAGGGGAAGTCGCTGCAGGAAGGGACAGTCCGCTGCACCACGTCATAAGATTCCAGCAGTAATTCGGCGTAGAGTTTGAAGTCTCGAAGTCGATCAGTATGAAGGCTACGAAGAACAAAAGGTGAATGAATGCAGCACGCCATCTCCCTTTTATACCCATATATCCGGGGACGGAGTCCGGCATGCAAATTTCATTCGCCAATTTCATTGGCCTTTTCTAAACTAGTCAGAAGTTGATAGGTTCTCAAGAGCGAACCCCATCTGTCGGCTCGACACAACGTCGAGAGACCGACAGAAAGGGAACCTCAGTTTTCTATATTTAAAAAAATCAATTGTGATTTATAGAAAATGAAGAGCAATAAACCTTCAACCATTTCTCCTCTTTTTCATTTAAGAAATCCATACTTGTGTCTAGGATCTAATCAATAAGTATTGTTCAAATGGATTGGGGTGGAAAAGCTGCATTGTAACTGGGAAGAGGGCCAAGACAAGCTGCAGAATTTTCCATGTGGCTCCTGAAGATCATATCTGGAGTAATTGGGTAATAGACCATTATGATAGCGGCTGACTGGGTTTCTGAGTTAGTTCAGTTGACGGATACTTTAAAGCGATAGTTTACACACAAATAAAAATTCTGTCACTTACCATATTCACCCTCGTGTTGTTTAAAAAATTCTGCATATGTGGAACAAAGAAGATATTTTGAGAAATATCCCAGTGGTTGTGCGTCCAAACAATGGGTGTCAATGGGCACCAATGTTGTTTGGTTACCAACGTTCTTCTTTTTTGTATTCTGCAGAAGATTTTTACACTGGTTTGGAATGACATCGGATGAATAAATTATCAAAGAAATTAATATTTTTGAAAAATGATCCCCCTTAAAGCTTTTAAGCCCACACCATCTCAAAAACGTATGCATCATCTTTGTTTGACACTCTCAATTAAAGGTCCAGTGTGTGATTTTTTTTTGGAGGATCTATTGACAGAAATGCAATATAATATACATAACTATGTCGTCAAATGTGTATTAAGATCTTACATAATGTGGCGTTATGTTTTAATTACCTTTGAATTATCTATTTCTATCTACATACACCGCGGGAATGTAAACATGGAATTCACCATGTTGTTTCTATAGTAGCCCTAAACAGACAAACTGCTCTACAGAGCAGGTTTCATAAATACGTTATCTCCTTCGGCAAATAAGCAAAAATGTGATGACATCTTAGTCCTGTGTTAGCCACCGTAGTGCTTCGAAAGGGAGGGATGCGGGGTGGAGTGAGCCACTGGTTGCAACCTCACCACTAGATGTCGCTAAAATGCCAAGCACTGGACCTTTAATAGAAAAATAACCCTTACAACTAAATACCACAATGTTGAATATTTTCATGCTTTATCTTTGTGGAACAAATGGATTTAGCATGCTCAAGCTTTGATGAAATGTTCTTCCTTTCTTGGGATCCAAATGTCCTCCTGCCAAAGTTCAGTTGATTTACCTGACCATAAACTATCTCCGAGACGGTTGAAGAATCAGCATAGGGTCTCATCTCTCTGTGAATAACCGTTTCTCCACACATTTGGCCCCGAGCATGTTTTTGAGATACACACACACCCTGTTCAGTTTTACCTCACTAACCTTTTCCACATTTGTGCTCCAGTTTTTTGCCAGTCAGATCTAGATTTCGGAGTCACAAAGGAGCAGCAAACGACTTTAAATGAACCAGCATCTTTTATTAATGGCATATGTGATGAACCAAATAATGTTCCATAATGAGATTCACAGCCTTCCTTTAGAAATATCACGGGTCATTTGCCTATTCAACCCCACTCCTTAACCTTCATTTACGGTATATCCCATATATTCATTGTAAGCATATTTACTGTGACTCCTCATAAAGACATCATATTTTACAAAACGACAACACTTGGTGGGATTCTGTGACATAGAAAAATGTTGGTTCTTGAATCAATATGTGAAGTTTGGTTAGCTTATATCGCAACAGCACATTGTGCATTCGGAGTGTTGGTATGAGCATTGGGAAGAATATAGTTTACTTCCACCCAAAGGCATAACCATTCCATTATTGATCAGAAATAGCCTTTGTCTTCTCTTCAGTCAAGTTGAACAGAATGATATTAAATTCCTATTTTGCTCAGGGGATCTCCAAATGCTTGAACTGATGCATGAGGAACTAGAAAAAGGGAAAAAGAGAAAGATTCATTTCTCTCTGCTCCACATTTCATGGGGAATTGATTTCATGAGTGCTAGGAAGTAATTTGGGCTTTAGAAACTTGCTAGATTCAGTCTTTTGAATTCCCACCCGATCACAAAAATATGATTTTACACTGAAACTCTTCATGAACAACAAAGTTCCATATTGACTCTTTGTGATGCTATGTACATATGTACAGATACACGCTTTCCGCTCGCTTTTGTTTTTCACAAACGACACATTCATGTCTAAAAAAGTGCCTTGAAAATAGCAGATTCCGTAGGTTTGATAGGCGGTTCCACAGAAACAGATATAACACGATGACTTCCATGTCAGAAATATGAGGCCATTGTGGAGAGTTTCTTCACCTCAAAAAATGTTCCAGTAGATCCAAAATCACGGACCTGTCAGAAACAATGTCCCAGATTTCCTTCGGTCCATTTACTGACAATAGCTGAGCAAGATGTTGAGATAAACACAAATGCAGATCGGTAGCAATGCTGAAGCCAACACGTGGGCAGAGTTCTGGTGTGTGTCGAAGGACGCGGTGGAGTCCGACCAAAGGTTCACTTTTACGGAGTCCTGAGGATCAGAAAGATCATTACTAATGTGATTCATAAAGGTTAACTGAAGGAAATACCAGCAATTGCAAGGCCGCAAAAGAAGCTATTAGTAAGGGTTGCCAGATCTGACGAAACAAAAACAATTCTAAGGCCTCTCAAATAAGCCCAAAACTAACCCAGTCCAAATACCAAAACCCAAAATATGTCACTCCCATTCCTAAAACATTTTTACAGTCACTGTTATGCATTAAATACAATTTCTTCTTGAAAATCATTGTAAAGTTGTAATCATAAGCACAGTATGTTTTCATAAAGACCTAATCTTACCTGGCTGATTTATAATGGCTGGCCGCATTACATAAATATCACTTTATTTTATGAAACCTTGCTCTGCTTCGCATTGTGCCACAACGCCCTTAGCTGTTATAAAATGTACTGTAACTCACTGCTTCTTGGGGCTTATTGTTTTATTAACCCACAGCATGAAAAAGAGCCGCATGAACAGTTTAAAAGCAGCCCAATTCCTGAGTAAAACCATAAACTGTATATAAAATGGACGTAGTGCCGTGACGTCACCTGTAGGTTTGTGAAGAGCAATTTTGAAGCCTAAGGCCCGATTCACATTTCGCGTCTTTTCCGCGTGCATATTCGTTATTTTAAATATAGCGGAAAAAAAAGAGGCTCTTTTTTCAGGCGCTTCGGCTCCGCATCGAGATGAAAAAATCTAAACTTTTCAGAAAGCAGCAAGCGCACCGCACGCAGGTCATGTGACAAGAACCAACCAGCTGATATAGACAAGCTCAATGAAGATGGAGACACAGATGATCACAGCATAACTAAATCTAGTAGCAGAGTTATTGCAAGGTATTTTCAGTGCATATAATCCATATATCCTTTGCTAATACCTCCTCGTCTCAACGGCTATCGTGGCCCATGGTTGTTTAGCAATGACAGACGCCAGGAGAGCGCAAAGTCCAGGTGCTTTGGAAAGAAAGGAGACCACAGTGCAGCTCGTGTTTTCCGTGCGGTTTTAGACGCGAAATGTGAATTGGACCTAAAGTGAGTGGAGCCAGTCGTCGCCATCTTGGCAGCGCATCACCAGAGGTTGCGCTAGACTTTTTCATCGTCCATCATTTTGACGGAAAGGCTTGTAAAAAATCCATCATAATCTATTTTTACCTGTCACTATGGTGCAAGGTGATATTACGTGAATTAGCATGTTAGATCCACAAACAACGTTAGAGATCGCTGTGTTATTATAAAAAGTGCAATAAGATTTTCAGTTCGTTTTGAAACTATGGCGAAAGAATTAGACGGTGGCGGGCCGTCATAATCGCCTTGTTTATACACGCGCGTGGCTCCGCACCGCGAGTCTCCGCTGATCCTCCATGGGTTTTCCTGAATGAACGAGGTGTTTATGAGTAATGAACAGGAAACGTACGCGTCCTTAAGATCACGTTCTTATGAAAGGAAATGATTGGATGCTACCAACTCAACAAAAAGGGGAATTACAAACTGCCCTCATTGCAATCTGTCAAAATGACGGACGGCCTTCAGATTTTCCCGTCACTGGTATAAAAAAATCTGTCAATGATGGAGAATTTTCGGTTAACGCGACCTCTGCGCGTCACTCCCGGGAAATAAAAAAAGGCAAAAAGGCAGGATGTGGGTGGAGCTGAAGTGCCGGGTTGGTGAAACCACTTGTCACTCAAGTGGCCATGCCCTTAATTATGCAGAATTTTAAGGCTTAATAATTTAAATGAATGAGTTATAAAAAAATTCACACCCCTCACTGTTGTCATGAAGGGCAAAAGCAAGATGTCTGCTTTCCTGTGACTCAGTGGTTAGAGCATGGCGCTAACAACGCCAAGGTCATGGGTTCGATCCCAGGCTTTGGATAGAAGCGTCTGCCAAATGCATAAATGTAAATGTAAAAGTAACTATGTAGACCAAATCATTTTTGTACCAGGCTGTAAAGATGTTTTTCTCTGCTATAAAGTTGGGCATTTTAACACGGGTCTCAATGAGATTCTGCTCTGTTTTGGAACCAGTCTCTAGCGGCCAGTCAATGAATTCACTTGAAGTCGCAATGAAAGTCACTTCTGTGTTGGTTTTGCGAGAGAGACCGGAAGGTTGCTGCTTGGGTAAAACCGCAGACCTGGCAACCCTGCTGTTAGCTAATAGCTATAATGAATTTTCTATCAATATACGTAAATTTGATTTTCAAAAATGTATTTTGTTAACATTTATGAATTTTTAAAAAGTTGATAGCCTTTCTAAATGAACTATGAAGCAAAGGGTAAATTCAGTTTCAATGCTTAGCCGTTTAGTAAGAATGAATTGCTTTTTGCTAGGGGTTTAAAACACCCAAACCAGATTATGTGAGCAATAACAGTAGTGTTTGTTTCACAAAGAACGTATCCTATGTACAGTATGGTAGTAACATTGTTTTTCAGACATGATATTCTAGTAAAAAACATTTTTTAAATGTTTTGAATAACATGCAAACATCATAATGTACTGTATATGAATATGGTAATCATTAAAAGGGGAGTTCGCCCAAAAATGTAATCTGTCACCATCTATTTAAAACCTGTATATCGTCGCTGTCCTTCTGAAACCTTGTATGTTTTTCAGGAAATGGGAAAAATGCTTTACATTTTAAATGATTACATACTGCACTGTCAAAATGGACAAGCACTTTTTAATACTTTTTATTGGCTAGACATTTGCAAAACCCAGGTACAAAAATAAACTGTGACTAATAATAATGATTTATAAAAATGATAAAATCACAAAATATGGAGATACAAGGGTTCAGAAGGACAGCAGCATATGACTCTCTCTTCTGTAGAGCACAAAAGACATTTTAAGATATTTTGAGTGGTTTTGTGTCATAAAATGGATGTCAGTGGAGTCCAGTGTAACATTCTTCAAAATATCTTTTTTGTGTTCTGCAGGTTTGAAATGACATGAGGGTGAGAAAATAATAATAGAATTTTAATTTTGGGTTGAACTATCCCTTTAAGTACCGTAAAACATATCAAAGTACCACAGTATCCAATACCATTTGCTGCCTCATTAATCTTCTGCAGGGGTTCTCCATCTGCCATCTCAAAGAGGCTTAGAATTCTAAAAATCTGCCCAAATTGACCGCTTCAAACCAGTTTCCTTTATTGTAAAAATCTATTTCTTTTCAGAGTCACACTACAATCAAGGCAGTTCCAAACTCACAATCAAACATTTCCCCATCTCTAACCCTCACCTGTGTGGGTTTGACTGGGCTCAGAACGTTCTGTTCGGTATCCATGGCAACAAACACAGGCGTCACCTGCTGTAGCTCTTTGTCCGTCGCAGGGCCCAGCCGCACCGACTGGGTCGAAGTAGGAGTGAAGTCCATTCCGTTCCCGAATGTCAGGAGAGCGTTTCCTATTCATGCAACACACAACAGACCCACAGCCCTGAGTAAAGTCATTCTGGCTCGGCTAAAGAGACGACTTCTATTCGCAACAGGTTCTGTTATCAAACGCTTATTTGAATTCCGGCATCACCGGTTTCGATTTGCTGAATGTGAATAGAGGCGGCGAGCGCTCAGCATTCTCCTCAGGCCCGGCGGCTGCACCTGCCTCTCCACAGCCCCTCATTAACTCGCAGATGAGTGGCCTGACCAAACATCGGTCTCATCCGCTCGCATCCCTCACTCAGAGAGCTGCCACTTGGCTGTCTGAGGAGTTGCTTGGCATAAGAGATCTTGTTTGAACAGGACTGAGGAGAATATTGCAAAGAGTCGAGCGTATTGATGAATCGCTATATATAATACATAGGGTCCTTGAGGAGTGCGGCAGAGAGGAGCTTGGATATAACTCAGAAATTCATTTATGCTTACAGCTCCTGAAACAAAGTGGAACAACTGTGTGCTTTGCACTTTGGAAGCTCTTTAGACTTTGTAAAGTGTGTAATGAATAACGGCCAGAACAGAGGTACTCGACTTCACAATTCAAGAGGACCCCATTTAAACAGCAACAGATGGGCCGTAATAATACACTACCGAAGTCAACAGTTTAAGTGTTGCTTATGATGTTAAAATGATTTGAGCTAAATGTCCATCCTTAAACGCATAACATCAGTTTTGAAAATACATACTGTATAATTTGTACTTTGTGCCCACATATGTGTAAGTTTGTTCCCTAAACTAGTATTGGTGATAAAAAATATTTGTTTTTGTAATGGTTAATTTTCAAATTTACTGCATTATTTTTAATTCACATGCCCAAATACAGTTATTTACAAAATTATATTTTAGTGTCTTCTATGTAGCTATACCATTTGCCTTGAATTTGCAGAATTGACAATTTATCAGCCAGTTTCTTCAGGTCTCACCCTGAGAGGCTTTGTTAACAGTATTGAAATTATTCCCATATTTGCTGGGCTCTTATTGTCTGCCTTTTTCTCATTATTTAGTCAAAATTGTTTTTAAAATGACATTTTAGTTCTCTAATGAATTAAGTTATGTTTTCACAATTATACTTTTGTCTACAAAAATCATTTGAAATACATACAGTAAGCAGATGCCTTTCGATCAAATGATTTTTAAGATCACAAAATCCATTTGATTCAAGTGATCCTGAACTTTTGAACAGTAGCATAGAAGAAACAAATGTTTGTTATATTGTCTATATTCTCTGTAAATGTCAAGATGAAAACCAAGATGATATATATTCTGTATATATATATTTGTCATTGGAGGAGTTCATCTGGTCAATTCCGTGAAAATATCAACCTTACCATGAAAACCCATGTGAGGTCTCTCTTCAAGTTTTTAAAGCATTTGTTTTATTTTAAGTGAATAATTTTTCATAGTCAGGTAAGTGCCATTTTCAGGATTGTCACATCCATAACGGTACATATTCCTCATAAATTGGGACATGAAAATTAAAATAAAGTATTTTATGTTCTATGAGGCATCCCTTTGTGCATTATAATTCACAGAAATACGACAAAGTTTGTCGTCTCCCAAAAATGGTGTCACATCCATGACGCATGTTTATTTCCCTTTTTTAAAATAGAAAACGTGTGCATAGACTGATGTTTTCTGATGTTTAAACTGTATCAACAAGGGTTTAGCGAAAAATAAACAGATGGTTCAGTATATTGGTAACAAACACATTCTCTGAGTGTTTTTATGTCACGTCCATAATGCAAAGTGTCACATCCATAACACTGGAATTGCCCAATTGCAAAAACAGATGACTCCATTTTTAAAATGTAAAAAAAAACATTTATTATTATTCTTTTTTATTGTGCATTCCAAAAAATATCAATCAAACTGCAGTTGGCTTGATTTGATTTAGTAATAATAACTCAAAAAACAATACTAATTTATTAATATTATTAAAAATGATAACATAATAAAAAACGTGATTTTTGAACATTTGAATTATTTGTCCTATTTGTTTTTGTAATTTATGTTGTAAAATATACAAAAAAAATTGTGGTTATCACCAATTAATTTCCAAATGAGTGGCTTGTGATAATCTGTTAAATTGCAGGGCACATAAAAAAACGCTACTATATAGCTGTTGAGAACCTTGGACCATGTTCTACACAAATGCATTCATGAGATTGAATACATGCAGAGTCAAACCGAAGGCACTCAATTTAGAAATGTGAAATGCTTTTCACAAAGTTTGTCCTGGTTCTGCTTAAATGGAGATTCGAGAGACAGAAAATACGGCAGACGAGGTGGTTTTTTAAATGTTCATCATTTGAGAGAGGCAGACTGGCTGTTGTGTGTGTGTGTGTGTGTGTGTGTGTGCGTGCGTGCGTGCGTGCGTGCGTGCGTGCGTGCGTGCGTGCGTGCGTGCGTGTGTTTGGGGGGTTCTAGGTTGCTCTGACATGCTGTATAACAGAGTAAGCATGACTAATGGTGCAGTGAATAGCAGGAGCACACACACTGTACTGTGCCACTGTGAAGGACATTCAACTTTAATGGAACTTTCTACCGCAAAGAATTATGGGACCTTTTACAGGCAGCTGAGTGTGATTATTCATGTACCAGGGTTTGTTCAGTCTTTCAATGCATTTCCTCTCCTTATAAACTGCAGTAAACTAGATTTAATGGGATGGACATGGTTATGTTAAAAGTGAACAAGACATTCAAACAGGTGCAATAAAATAAAAGTTTCAAAGTCTGCATTCATTGTTTTTATGTACAAGTTAGTTCCTCTGTTTAAATTGTTTTTAAATGTTCATAATTATAGTGTCAAGCATGCTGTGATTTATACTTATAAGGTAGTGGAGTCATTATAAGGTACTGCTTTGGTTAGGAAGCCGCTTAAATGCAGTATCTTTCCATAGACAGTACACAGTGGGGTAGCTCAGCGGGGTTTGGAACAGAGCCTATATTATGTTCATAATGTTACATGAAAATGTCTTTGTCTGTCACACTACACACTCAGATCAGATGGTCACTAGACAGATGATATTGAGGAACAGCATTGACTCACTGAGGCAGACGTTCTCTGTGAAGTACTCCAGAAACTCTACACACTGATTCTTAAGATTGCTGCTGGCCGAACACGAGCACCAGGGAGACACGTTGGATGTGGAGTTGTCCACGTAGTTTGGGGTGATCGGACTGCCTGCAATATGTAAAATAAACATATTGTATACTGAATCTAAACAGCACATATATTTCATAAAGATGACTTGTTATGTATTGAGTTTATATATCATTTAAGGTTGATATAGATTAAATGGATGTATATATATATATATATATATATATAGGTACTGGTATAGATTCAAAAAGCACACATATAAGTGTGATATGGCTTTAAATAAATATAATTAAAAAATAAATAATAAAATCACATTTAAAAAGTACATCCATTAACTTTCTTAATTATATTTGACCTCACATTCTTTTTATTAATTCAATATATTGCGCTTTTTATTACTTCTTGTAATAAAATATACAACACAATCTCATAGCAATTCGTAACTATTTTACAAGGTGGCCAATTCCCACGATCTTGTACATTTTAGTAAAATTGTACAAGTAGTTGCCTTCATGCCACTGATGTTAAGTGTAGGGGTGGAGTTAGGGGAATGGCTTTAGCATTGCTTATTTCTAATAATTGCATGTTTTTTTATGATTCACATGTACAAATTCATGCAAATTAGCCATATCCTAAAATAGTTATGAATTCCTGTGTGATCAGGTTGAAATACATAAAATATATAATGATGGTTTGTTAAGAGGGGTTCATGATGGATCAATATTCTGTATATTTAACAAACATAATGCAGCATTTAAAAAAAGACATTGTAAGGAAAAAGGTCTTATAAAAAGTATTGTTTTTTCATTCTGAGGTTTTTTTGGTGGAAAGAAATCTCTCTAGATCTGTGAAAATGCGTTAGAAGTGTAATACTTTCCAACAAATAGACACACAGGAGAGAAGACACTTGTGTTTATTTGTTTACAGGGAATACAAAGAAAAGACTCCCCGAACGCATCACATCTACTCTGATCCTGTTTTAATGGACATAAGAAACAGCTGCAGAGAGGCTAAGATTTCTAGTCACTAAGTGGGAAACAATATAAAGACCTTCTAAAAATCATTACTTTATCTCTCTTTCTCTTGTATGCATGCACCTTTTTAACTCTGACATTTATTATTTTGATGTATAAATTACCTATAAGTCCAGTATAGGCAATAAGACACGCTGCATAGTTGCCCTGTTTGCAGCCGATGGCTGACTGCTCCTCTGGTTCGCAGTCATACTGAAACTGAGCCAAACGAGACCTGGAAGACAAGCAGAACTTTATGACACATTTCATGAATGTGCTTCTGTATATGTTAGTGTCATTTCACTTTTAATTAAAGCAACACTTTAGAACTTTTGCTGACGGCTCCCCCTTGTGGTTGATAAGCGCAATTGTCTGTTACAAGTGTTGTAAATAATTTCGCTGTGTAAGCTTCCACGTGGGCAGTGCAATTAACGCTAATTTGTAGTCTAAGCTGATGAAACCGGCAAATGCAGAAACGCTGTCCGGAAACCATTTCACATTCTTCCGCAGGCAGGGGGGGCAAGGCTGTGTGTACCGACCCGAACACTGAATTTACAGAGTGTGGTTGTAGCCGCTATGAGGCTGCTCAGGTAGCAGCGGGAGTAGAATTTGTCCAGTTAAGAGTTGTTCTACCACTGAAATAATTTTAGAGACATTATTTTAAGGTTGAAAAAACTACAAAGTGTTGCTTCAAAGAGACACAAAGTCTTCTTTTACAATACTTTATAAAAGAAAAACAAAAGCTTTTCATTGTAATTTATCAGTTATATGGTTAGTTTACATATTTACATATTAACATTTAGGATTGTTTTTCCTTGCCAACAAATCCACCAAAAACTAGCACTCATTACACGCTATATAACAACCAAAAAATGTCTGAGCAGAATTTATTAGTTTCCGTTTCAAAATTCATCTAACACCCGTTCAGTAACAGATGGTTTCTCAGGATTATTTATAGTGTGACACTGAATACCAATACAGGTTTCACTTCTTAATCTCACCTGAACATCCATCATTCTTTGCATGTTGACAATATTACACCCAATGCATGAAAACAATGTAAATTCTATTAACACTGTATTAGAATATGAAGAAAATATAAGATTATTGTTAAAATCATGTAACCTTTGAATCATGGTTTCAGGAAGATTTTAGGTGTGTTCACACTTGGCTGGTTTGGTTCAATTAAAACACAAACTGGTGTGATTGCTCTTTTGGTACAGTCCATGAATGAGTGTGATGAATTTGACTGATAGAATTATTATTATTTTTATTCCACACATATTATGATAATATTGTTACTTTAAATTCTTTTGGCCATGATAATGGTGATAATCGTGAAAATCTGATATCGTGACCTAGCCCTAGTGTGAATGCTGTCATCTTAACCTTGATGCACCCCAAACAGGTGGACCAAGTTAAGTTGCTGTTTGCTTCCGAAAGAAGTGGTTCGACTGAAGTAACATTGACCAAAGACGCGTAAAAGAAGCAAAAGCAAGATGCCTTGTCTCTAAAAATCCCCATCTCCCTAACCCCTAAACAACATGATCTAACAACATAGAAAGTGCATAAACATCGGTGTGCGCAAAACAATGTTCTTGAGCTACTGATAAGCTCTGTACAACCATAACATCCTGTCTTGACAGTGTCTGCCCTCTTACCTCTAGGCCTGCACGTGCTACACCCTCTTGCCCCTGGCTTTCTGAGACTCTTCGCAACCATTAGACCAAGCTAAGGGCTACGGAGAGGAAGTGGCGCAAGTCTAGAGACCCTGTTGATCTCTTCAAGTATCAACATCTTAACTCCTTCGCTACTAATATACAGTATCTTCAGCCAAAACCAAGTACTTTCAAAACAAAATCCAAACTGCATCTAACCCGCGTCAACTTTTCTCAACCTTCTCCTCTCTTCTCTGTCCCCCTCCACCTCCCGCCAATACCTCGCTGACTGCTGATGACTTTGCCAACTTCTTCACTGATAAAGTGGAAACCATCAGCAGGCAATTATCTGCTCAACGCATCCCTGATCTCTCTCTTACCCCTTGCTATCCTCAACTCCCTTCTTTCTCTCTCCTCTCAGAGACTGATGTCTCCAAAATTCTCCTTTCCACCCGGCCTACTACCTGTCCCCTCGACCCGATCCCTTCCCACCTCCTTCAGGCTATCTCTCAGTCTCCACTGCCTCAACTCGCACACATTATAATGTAGCGGTTTTAGCTGCATGTAAAAATAATGATGAGCTTAGCTCACCAAATATGATTCTCCACCAGATCTATCAAGATCACATCCATGAAATGAGTTACTAAACAACAATTTCATTCAGGGAATTAGTTTAGCGCAAAGGAAAATGCGTATAATAATCATTATTAAATATACATATTTTACAGTCTCTGATTAGTAATATAAAGTAAAACAATTTTGTATGTATTCGTCCAGTGAATGCATCAAGGATATTATACACTTTAACGTTATCTCATGGCCATAAGTAACGTGACTTTACCAAACAGGATTTAGAGCAAAGGTAGCGTAAATCAAACACAGTTTAAGTGACCAAGTATATGTGAGCGTTGAGCACAGAAAACCCATCACAAGTGAACATATGGTTGTTTATTAAACTCTACTCTACATGGTAAACATAATGACGATCGCATAAACACGAACAATACATGAAACACCAACGTGCTAGGGAGCGCGGAGAGTGAGTGAGTGAGTGAGTGAGTGAGTGAGTGAGTGAGTGAGTGAGTGAGTGAGTGAGTGAGTGAGTGAGTGAGTGAGTGAGTGAGTGAGTGAGTGAGTGAGTGAGTGAGTGAGTGAGTGAGTGAGTGAGTGAGTGAGTGAGTGAGTGAGTGAGTGAGTGAGTGAGTGAGTGAGTGAGTGAGTGAGTGAGTGAGTGAGTGAGTGAGTGAGTGAGTGAGTGAGTGAGTGAGTGAGTGAGTGAGTGAGTGAGTGAGTGAGTGAGTGAGTGAGTGAGTGAGTGAGTGAGTGAGTGAGTGAGTGAGTGAGTGAGTGAGTGAGTGAGTGAGTGAGTGAGTGAGTGAGTGAGTGAGTGAGTGAGTGAGTGAGTGAGTGAGTGAGTGAGTGAGTGAGTGAGTGAGTGAGTGAGTGAGTGAGTGAGTGAGTGAGTGAGTGAGTGAGTGAGTGAGTGAGTGAGTGAGTGAGTGAGTGAGTGAGTGAGTGAGTGAG